>NC_058375.1:107008669-107308669 GCF_018350175.1 Felis catus | reverse complement strand
TGGTTTGCTGAGGTGGAGGACAGCACTGCTGGGGTGGGGGAGCACACTGCTGGGGTGGGGGAGCACACTGCTGGGGTGGGGGAGCACACTGCTGGGGTGGAGGAGCACACTGCTGGGGTGGAGGGCAGCATTGCTGGGGGGGAGCACACTGCTTCTGCTTCTGCTGAGACATTCTGGGTTGATGCACAACTGGAAACAGAAAAACACAGAAGTGAGGAGCACCCTCACCACAGAGATACTCTGGGCCCCAGGCTGGGTTGGGGGGGGGGGACCTTCTGCCACATTCACATCCTGCTCTGCTTCTACTTTGCCTTGGTGGCTTCACAACTTAAGGTGTGTGTGTGTAAATGTGTGTGTGAGAATAAGTTGTGGCTAAAAGTTTGTAAGTCATTTGAATTCTTTTTGAGACAGAGAAACATGGAAGGAAGGAGGTAGGAAAGGAACAGGAGAAAAAGGGAGAAGGGAAAGAGGGAGAAGGAAAGACATGGAGGGCAAGAACAAAAAGAATATACTTTTATGGCAAAACTATGGAATGTGCAACAGGATTGCCTGGGATCAGAGTCCTGGCTAATCATTAACCTGCTGTGTGACTTTGAGCAAGTTACTTAGCCTCTCTGTACTCACATCTCTTAGGGTTGTTGAGATTAAATGAGTACATAAAATACATACATATAAACATGCATGCCTACATACATGTACATGTGTGTGTGCACACCTGCAACCACACAGAGTACCTGGCACATGATGAACACAGCATAAGGATTTTGATTTATTAAATTTCTAAAAGCAACTCTTTTCTCTAAGAGAATTATAGAAAAGAGGAATCTAGAGACAAAATGTATCTTTTAGCTTGACTCTTAACTACAGTTGAAGAAAATGGACCTCAGAGAGGGAAGTAATTAGTCTCCAGTCACACAGCACAAGTGGGTGTAACAGTGGTCCTCAATTCCCGGACAGGACCTTGCCCCTGTGCCACATCATCCTGTCCCTGCTGTTCTGTGCTCCTCGGGGTCTCTGCACCCCTGTCCCCAATGCAGCCTTCTTCTCTCCCACCCTATAATTACCTTTTCCATAAAAGGCAACTCTGCCAGCTGCTATGTCTCATAGCTGGCACACCCGCTCCTTCTACTAACCCCCTTTCAACACCTGGCAAGACCCAACACCCGTAATACAACCAGCAGGATCCTCAAGGCACCGGCCTGAGGCTTTCTTCTCCCATCCCAGCCTAGCCCCCACACCCCTTGGCTGGATGGCTTGCAGACCGCTACAGGTTGGTCCCCAATAATACAGAAAAGAGAGATGCTAAATGAGGTCTTTCCGGCCAACCACCCAGAGCTCCAGCCCAGCTCCCAGCCAGGTTGGGACCACATGGAGCAAGGCTGCGAGCAGAGGCACCGCTTTGCCAGACTTACCCAAGTTCTCTTTGCCAAGAGGCTGGAGTGTGGAGATGCCAAAGGGTTTGGGCTGCCCTGAGCCTTCCCACCTTTTATACATCTCACATCCCTGCCCGAGGCCATGAGATGGCTTAGGATTGGAGTGTCCTAATTAGTCCCTTCCTCAAATTTCAGGTTTTACTCACCCCTCCAGGGCTGTCAGCCTCTCTCGTGGCATGGCAGGACTTGGGGTGATGGTGCCTTTACTCTGGCCTCCGCCCCACCTCCCTGTCACTTTACAAGGCTGGCTGCCTTGGATTTCCAAACCCACTCGTGACTTTTGACTTAGAACCTTGGCATCTGGGAGGGTCCTAAGCAGACATTCAGGACAGTACTGGTTATGGGGGTGTGAGGGCAGGGTTCCGGGAAGTTCTGTTTGGCAGAGAGGAGGGGGTGGCCTGGGTGGGGTATGCAGACAGCATTGTCTTCAGGGCAATTCAACAACTGAGGAGGTGAACGGCTCTCTGGGAAGCCCATTACACTCAGCAAATGCATGACTTTGACTTAACCTGGGCTCAGAGCCACATTCAGCTTGAACTGGTGGAAAGATAGGGCAAGCGGCTTTGGTTTTGTGTCTATTATTATTTAGGCAATAAATGAGGCCTGTAGTCCTCTGTCCTGCCTTCTATTGAAAAAAAAACATTAGGCTCCATTCAGGGGAACCAGGTGGTTACATTAGACAGTACTTATGTCTCATCTTTTTACATATATATGTATAAGTCACCCATACTCTGGGATTCCTAAGGAAGTGATTATCATAAGGTGGAGGGGGTGGGGAAGCCAAGCATTGACTTAGACTGAGCTTCTAGAGGAGTCACCTAGGCTGGTCTCAGATTCTGAGCTGCCAGGGCCCCATCCCAATTCTTCCTCCCTACTCCTGTTAGAGATCCCAAGACAGAGAAGGATGACATAGGGCACAGACCTTGATGCCCTCCATACTTGAGGATGGAATATCTTTGAAACAACCCCAACAAATGTCCTGATCTTTACCGGTGGGTGACATTGGGCACTTAATGTCTTTGAGCTTCAGTTTCCTCATCTCCTAAGGGAGATAACCACACCAACCTGCTTGTTAAATGGCTTAAACTGCACAGCATACATAAAGTACAAGTATTTGGCACAGAATGAGCATTCCACAATTGTTGGGTGCTCCAGAGTTGGGCTCTGAAATACTAGGCAAGACACACTCTTGGAAGCATGGAATATGTAATTGCAAAATTTGAGGGCAAGTAGTGGCACTTGCCAGCCCGCATCCTAAGACCTTGGCTGAAAGAAATGGAAGTTGGCACGCTGGTGGTGAGGGTGGTGTGTTCAAATCTCAACACAGAGTTTAGCTGTAGCTCTACTGAAAAACTTAGACTATCCCAAGATCTTGGGAAGTCAGACTGTAACACTAAAGACACAAGGCTTGGAAATTGATGGTCTCTCTCCAAAACATGGTCCTGGCAGGGTGGGCACAGAACAAGTGAGAGAAACTGAGAGGAATCCAGGGGGAGAAATCCTTTGGCCTGGTGTCACTCTGATGGAAGCAACCCTAGAGAGTCTTGGAAAGGGATTTCAGCTCAGGTCCCTAATAGCAGAGAAGAAAGGCCATGTGGGGAAGTTATCCTGGGATGGCTATTTATTCATCAAGATGGAGTACACCTCCATGGGGTGCTGGGCACTGTGCTGTGCTGGGCCAGTGGTGAGGAAGGAGGGGCCAGGCCCTCACTGTTCCCTAAGGCAGTGGGGCATGGGTTTCCTGTGTGGCAGATCTACCTCTGTGTATTGGGCTTGTGTACATGGGAAAGGAAATAAAAGTGCAAGTCCTCTTCTCCTCCTCCTCTTTCCAAAGTTTATAGATCTTTTCTTTTTAATTGCTGTATAGCTGACATACAATGTTACATTAGTTTCAGGTGTAAAACATTCAACAAATCTATATGTTAAGCTATGCTCACCACAAGTGTAGCTACTATCTGTCACCATACCATGCTATTACAATGCCATTGACTGTATTCCCTATGCTGTGCTTTTCATCCTTGTGATTTACTCAGGCAGTAACTAGAAGCCTGTACCTCCCATTGCCCTCCACCCATTTTGCCTATCCCCCACCCCACTCTCTTCCTTCTGGTTTGTTCTCTGTTTTTATGGACATGTTTCTGCCTTTGCTGTTTGTTTTTTTCATTTGTTTTGTTTCTTAAATTCCAAATGAGTGAAATCATATATAGTATTTGTCTTTTTTTCCTGTTTTATTTCACTTAGGATATTACCCTGTAGGACCATCTATGTTGTTGCAAATGGCAAGATCTCATCTTTTATTTTTTCTAAAGTTTATTTATTTATTATGAGAGAGACAGAGAGGGAGAGAGCAAGGGAAGGGCAAAGAGAAGGAGAGAGTGAATCCCAAGCAGGCTCCATGTTCAGTGCACAGCCCAACCCTGATCTCACGACAGCAAGATTAGGACCTGAGCCAATATCAAGAGTCAGACACTTAACTGACTGAGAGCCACCCAGGCTCTGCTCATCCTTTTTATGGCTGTATGATATTCTATTAGTTAGCAATAAAATATTCCTATACACATACACACACCACATTTTCTTTATTCGTTCATCTGCCAAAGACTTTTAGGTTTGTTCCGTATGTTGGTTAGTGTGAATAGTGCTGCAATGAACATAGGAATGCACATATCTTTTCAAAATAATGCTTTTATTTTCTTTGGGTAAATACCCAGTCGTGGAATTGCTGGATCATATTTTTATTTTTACTTTTTTGTGGAGACTTCACAATGTTTTCTACAATAGCTACAAGATTTTTCGATTGCTTGACTTAGATTAGCTGAAGAACTAAAATCCAAATGTCACTGAGTGATGTCTGTGTAGCTAGGGAAAGCATGAACATCAGCTAATTCATGAGTTTTGGGTGTTAAATTCTGTCAGTCTTTTCTTGCAAGGGTCCTGACCACACCAGACAACTACCTCAAGAATGTATTACACAATATTGCTTCTACCACCAGAAGACAGAAAAGGAATGGATAATCTAGAAGCCACCAATAAAACTAATGCTTATTCTGGGCATGTGGAATGCCATTATTCACTAGCTTTCATGAGCATCGCTTTCTGTCTGCCTGTCTCTCTCTCTCTAGTCCTTTCTCTCTCTCTCTCTCTCTCACACACACACACACATGTTGGTCTCTCCCACACTCTACCTCTAAGTGCTTATGGGCCTATAAGTCCAGTTCTCAGTAAAGTTGATGTGATAGAAGCTGGTGCGTTCCTACTAATTTCCAAAGCATGTGTACATACTACCTACCATTAGTCTGTATCTAGCAGACCGATGAACCTTGCTTTCTTTGTATGGCTCCCATCCTCTAAGGCTTCGAATGACTTTAGACGACATTTCTGCCCCGTTAGGTTGTCCTTGGTGTTCACCTCATCCTCATTTTACCTGCATGAACATGCACATGCTGGGAGGGATGGGGATGAGAGGTGTATATGGGGGGAAGGAAGTGAGTGGGGAAACTTCCAGGATGTCCCTGGCTTACAAAAAGACACTCATTTGCTCAGTTTCTAGTGATGGGCACCTGTTAGCACATTTAGCTTGAGAAGAACCAGGAACTAGCTTGGTAGAAGGGCAAGGGGATGACTGGATGATCCAGTCAGTCATCAAGTGTGCAGGAAGCAGACACCATGCCCAGTATTCTGGGGGCCGGGGACTGTGGGACCATAGGCCCAACCCTCAAGGAGGGTTTGATCTTCTTGGGGAGATAAAGCCAGCTCAGTGTGACAGAGGAACTGGAGCGGGGAGGCAGGCCACATGAGTCAAGAGCCGAGGGATGATAAGGAATAAGAGTGGCACAGAATTGCTGAGTCGCCATCACCCCTATAGGCTGGACCGCTGTTGACAGCCAAGCATCAGGGAAGACATGAGCAGCTCCAAGATGGTGGGCTCCTTCTGGGCACAAACACTGACTTAATCTTTGTACCCTGGTACCTAGCCAAGCTTCTGGTTCAGATTTAGAGCTATATAAATTTATGTGAGATGAACAAGGACATTAGAGGCAAGGAGATATGGACCGACTAAACGGGAGACGTTATGTGGTATTGGGGTAAAGAAAGTGACCTGCCTGGAGTGGGTGACCAGAGCAGATGAGCAGCAGCCAGGCCTATGGAGGGAAGACTCACCAGGACAGCAGGGATTTCAGGGTGGAAAGTGCAGTGAGGCCTGGGCTCTGGTTCTTAACGGTCAGATGTGACACATACTATACATTTAAAAAAAATTCTATTGACTAACATAGGGAGGTAGAAAGGCATTGGCTTATGTTAAGAAGGCCTTGGTATACTTCTGGTTCTGACAGTAATAAGCTGTGTGTGTTTGGACAAGTGGCTTCTCCTCTCTGGGGCTCAGATTTTCTATTTGGTGAAACATGATAATCCCCAGAGCCCTTTCCAAACATAAACATGTTATGACTTTCCCATAGGGAACGGGGAGCCAGAGGGCGGACATGTCTGAAAGCCTAGGTTGGCAGGAGGTGAGAGTAGGGCCTGGGGTGGGGATGACAGAGCCAGGGGGCCAGTTGGTAGAGAAGCAATGATAAAGACCTGACCTGAATACGGAGGACTGCAGGGCTGAGGGAATGGAGGGAGACAGGGGAGAACTCAAATCAAACACTGTGATCCTAAGAGATAGAAATGGGGCTGGGAGCAGGGCAGAGAAGACCAGAGTGCACTTCATACATGCATCTGTGCCTGAAGGACATGGAGGAGCTAACTGACCATGCACTACATGCACACAGCTGTGCAAAACTGTGGTACACACTTGTGAACACCAGGAAGGAGGGAGATTCCATCTGCTGGGCCTGCAGGAACCACGGGAAGCTCAGACAAGGAAGCTCTAGGTCCCTGGGGTGCAACCCTCTTCCTGGTAGCAGGACTGGGTCAGGGGGCAGGAAGCATTCCAGACTGAGAGGCTGGAGCTAGAAGGAGCCTGTTGCACAAGCCCGTCACACAAAACATTCCCGATTCTTGGTCCAAGGACAGTGCCAGCGCTAACACTCTCAACAGGCCACCAAGGAGTGACAGAGCCTTAGCACACTTTGCAGAGTGTGGTGTAAGACTGCGGAGCTCCGTTGCTTTGGAAGGTCTTGTTTTCTGTTTGCTCTCTTGAGCACTTTCCAAAACCACCTATTTTAAAGTTAGCTTTATTTGTTCAAATTATAGTAATTATAAAGAGCCTTTGCCCTTACTTGGAAAAGTAAAAAGTTGGCCCTCTGTGTCGATTTTGTCATTAAAAAAAAATAACTTTAGTTTTAGTGAACTTCAAACTCCTGGGTACCATGAAACGTGGCCCATCCAGTTTATCACTAAAAAAATGGAAAAGGTGAGGTAGACAAAGGAAGTGACTTACTTGAGGTCACATTTTATAAGATGCCCGAGAGAGGACTTGAACACTGGGTTTCTGACCAAATCCCAAGCCAAATCAAACAAAACAAAATAAAATATAACAACCAAAACCAAACAAACAAATGAAACAGGACTTTGGCCAGTGTCAAAATGTCAGCAGGAAATTCCCCTCCTCTCCTATCTGCTCCCTGCCTTACACCCCCCTTACAACCAGGCCTTTGTAATGATGACAGGACCAGGCTTGTGTGGCACTCACACTGTCTTTTCCCAGACTCTCCAGGATACTGTGCAAAGCTCTGGCCTGCCCTGGTCATCAGGAGACATGCTGTGGCCTGCACTGTGACCTCACTGAGATGGAATTCATTCTCTCTTGCCTTCATCCAGCCTCTCAGATTGGAGGGGATTAACCTCTTCAAACCACCTCTTCCTTGCTGACTCTGAGGAAACCCCTTAGTTGTGACAAGTAATTCATTTCCAAGGTCTCCATGCTGGCTTTTATCCACCAGACATTTCCATGCCCAGAAGCAATGCTTTCATTGTTATGATAGGGATGCTTTGCTGCCCCAGGGAACTGAACTTAACTTTGCTCTTTGTGGTCCCAAGATGTGGAATGAGGGCCCTGAAATTTTGAGGATCCACAGGAATCTGCCTCTAGGTTCCTGGTCTCGCTTGGTGGCATTACTCATTCCTGTGCTTCTAATTACCACCTTTACAGTAATGACTTGGGAAATCTGTATTTCCAGACCAGGCTTCTACGTAGTGCTTCAGATCCATGGGACATCCAGTCGCCTCCTCGATATCTCCATCTGGTCTCATTGGTCTCAACACCAGTTCCAGAACTGAACTTCTCATTGTGCCCCCTGCTCACTCTTCATTTCGGTAAACAGGATCACCAAGGACCCCTACCATACACCCAGAAGACCTGACCAGAAACCTGGCACCACCTCTGGCCACATCCCACCACTCATCAAGTCCCACTGATCTACCATCTAGATATGTAGTGTATGCCACACACAGTGTAGATGATTTTAAGAAGCCCCTCCCTGGTCAGATCTTTCCTGATTGCCAAAGATATCCCCTAACCCATTTCCCTGTCTTCAGTGTCTCTAGTGCAAACTGTGTTCTACACAGAAGACCAAAATGATCGTCCTGAAAGGCAAATGTAAAAGAATTTCTTGTCTTTGGGAAATATACACTGAAGTATTTTGGAACAAAGATTACCACATCAGTAGAAAACAAAACATAGATAGATAGATAGATAGATGATAGATACAGATATACAGTTATATAGATAGATATATATCTATACACATATAACATATGCATGTGTATCTATATGTATACCAGCTTTATATACATATATCAAAATATGAATATTGATACATATCTCTCTATATATACACCTATATATATCTTCTTTCTGAACATACATACATGTCTGTATCTCTCCATATAAATACATACACATGCATACACAAACAGGGGGTGGAAAAGAGATCAACATTCGGGAATCTCAGTGAACCTGTGTGGAAGGTATCCAGAAATTCTTTGTGTTGTTTTTGACACTTTTCTGTAACTCTGAAATTGTATCCAAATAAATAATTTTTAAATAAACACATTTTAAATGTAACGAACCTGTGTCATTTTCCTACATAGAAGCCCTCATAGGTTCCTCATTGCCTCTATCTACAGGGCCGAATCTAAATTCTGATGCAACATAGCCTGCACACCTCTTCAGGTTTATCTCACCACTCCTTGGGTCATGCTTCTGTCCCAATAGGAAAAACCTTCACGTAGTTTCTGGCAGACAATGTGCTGTTTCTCATTGCAAAATTTTTGCTCACATGATCTTTCTGGCAGGAATCCCCAACACTCATCTGCCCCTTTCTGTCTACTGGGTAAGTCAGAGAAATGATCAAACACATAGAATGGTGGATGGAGCTGAATGAACTTCCCATTTCCTCACACCTTCTTCCCTCTGGGTGGCTATGGTTTGTTCCATTTTTTGTTATGAATGGTTCCCCTCACCCTGGAATACAGACAAAAAGGATTCTTAATTTTAAGTGGGTTAGAGGCAGATGTAGAAAACTTGAGGAGGGCCTCTGGGGAAACCAAAGTCTCCCAACAGAACCCCTGGATCTGTGGTTTTATCTCTTGTCATTCAAGGGAAAGGACATTTGTCATGCAGTCTGGTCCTGCTCCTCTCCTGATTCTCTTTAGAGACAACTAAACCTTCAGCCAATCTCCTCTGAAGTTCATCAGGCAACTTTAAGCTGGAGCCAGAGGCTCACATCTGTGTGTTTTGCAGGGGTAGGGGCAGGGATAAGAGGCAGACAAGATGAATCTTTCCTCCACCAAGAAGTGCACCACACTTCACCCTGGCTTTAGAGATATCAATCAGTTATCACATCTAATTTTAAAAGTACTTGTGATACATCCCCTTTCCAAGAAAGAAGACATTCTGTTAAGGTCCCATGGATGGGGAGGAAGGACATCCACTGTTCTGGAACACTCAGATCCATAGAATGCAACACCTGCTTGCACATTCTCCGAATTGTCAGAGGACCCTAGAGCTGAAGACTGCTGTCCTTCAGTAGCATTTAGGAGGCCACAGTGCTTTCTCTAGGTTGATGAAGACTAAAGGGAATTATGGTTATAAACCATCTTGTTCCTCCAGACTGTTTCTGTTTCTGTATTGCTCAGGATCAGAGAAATGGGCAAATGAGAGAAACTGAAACTGAACTAAAGAAAACAGAGGCTAAGTTTATCTCTATATTAACGAGCTGACCACAGCAGAGAGGAAGAGAGGGAAGGAGAAATGAGTGTGTACACTGAGCCTGTGGATGTTGGTAGAGATTCTATGCAATTTTATTTTATTTTATTTTATTTTATTATTATTTTTTTTTATTTTTGGGACAGAGAGAGACAGAGCATGAACAGGGGAGGGGCAGAGAGAGAGGGAGACACAGAATTGGAAACAGGCTCCAGGCTCTGAGCCATCAGCCCAGAGCTTGACGCGAGGCTCGAACTCACGGACTGCGAGATCGTGACCTGGCTGAAGTCAGACGCTTAACCGACTGCACCACCCAGGCGCCCCAGATTCTATGCAATTTTAGAAAGGAAGGAAATATTTGTTTTTTGAAGGACGCAATTTCTATCTGTGTGGTATCATCCATCTCTATCTATCTACCTATCTATCATCTATCTGTACCTACATATGTCATAATAAATGTAATTTAAAGAAATTTTGCTCTCAGTGTTAATGGAAATTTTCTTTGGTATTTTTCTATTGATCTTAAGAATTTACTTGCTTTCTGAGGTAACTTTTTGATATGATACATAAATCTGTAGCTAAAACATTTTAGCTACAGATATATGGATGTCTATTAATATATGACTGTTTATCTGTGTAAAATGTATTTTTACTATGTTAAAATATAAGTTACTCCCTGGTTCTTAAGATTAAAGAGAAATGCATTAAATAATAAGCTTGAAATATACTTCAATTTAAGCAGAAAATAATCAGTGAAAAAAGCTGGGGCATAGTCTTTCACCATTAATGCTCATGAGACATAGCAATGTTGCAAAGTGTAGAAGAACAGATACCAAGTGTGGATCCCAAGAGCCGCAGGGCCCACTATTCCTGGCTCTTTCCTGGGTAACTTCCTTCTGTTCTTAGCAGTAAAGCAGAGGCTGGGTAGACAGAGGCAGTGAAGGACTCTTTCCCTGCCTCCTCCTCCTTTTCCATGCATAATCTTCAGCTGGGATAGTGCTGGTAAGTGGGTGTGTGGAACCCAGACAAGCAGGTATCATGTTTGTTTCCCGGTAGAGATATCAGAAACTGTGTCTGGAATTCTGAGTCATATCAAGGCTCTTTAAGGGTGCATCTCTCTATTTCTTGTGCTACACACACACACACACACACACACACACACACACGTATGCACCTTTAGTTGTTCCCCACTACTCTGCAGGGACTCTCTTTGTGTTCATTGTCCTTTGCTAGGCACTGAAGGAAGTACATATAAATAAAATGCATCCCTAGTTGTTTGCTAAGGACCTACTGTGTAGTTAAGAAGGAGTTGGGTACCATTGAAAATGGAAGGAGTATAAAAAGATCCTATCCTCAAGTTGCTTAGAGTCTAGCAACTGGAAAAAAAATGAAATGCACAAAAGGGGAGCTCAAATTTTATGTACATATAGAATCCTAGGTTTCTATTGATAATAGGATTGTGGACAGAGAAATAAGACTCTCTGAGGGAGGACAAGGCCCAAAGACTCTGCTCAAGAGAGGAAAATAGAATTGCTGCAAGTAGGGGGGAATGGGTGTGGTGGCCAGTGTTGCACCTATGCATTTCCCCATCACCATGTGGGTCCAGAAGGAGCAGCAGCAGGGCTAGATGGTAGGGCTGGCATTGGCCAAGGACCTCATGGATGTTAATAAGAAGGTCTTGACAGCAATGAAAGACTTGTCCAGGCTGCAGAAGGAGATAGGTGGTAGAAACTCTAGAGGCTACAATAAGGATGTGATGAGAGAGTCTCCCAGAGACACTGAGTCCAGACCTGTAGTGACAGAGAGAAGAGAAGTACTGTCTAGCCTGGAGGCCAAAGCTAACTTGTTAAGAAACAAGTTAGTGCTCTTGGAAACGAAACTTAGACATCACAAGAGGGAAAGGGTGAATACGTAATGAGAAGTTAGCTACCTCCATTTTAAATGAATAATGTCTAATATTTTGAGATTCTAATAGAGTAGAAAACAAATACCCTTGAAATATAAAATTCAAATGGTATCTTCTTCATAAAGCCTTTCTCATGCCCAAGAAATGTGTCCTGTCTAAAGATAGACATTATTTCTCACATCCACAGTCTTTCTCACATCTACTAGGATATATAGAATGTTCCTATTCGTTATTGAGACATTTGGGCATACAATTTGTTAACTTCAATAGTGTTAAATGCTTGAGGACAGACCCACAAATGTTCTCCCCCAAATTAGCACAGAGTCAGGCTCCTTACAAGATCCCAGTAAATATTCCAGGGACTGAAGTCATGTTGTTCCACGGATGAAAGCAGGGGCTGAGGGAGTTGTTGTTTTGGAGAAGAGTAAACAGCAGTCTTAAGGAACAAAGCAACCAGATATCAACTTTCCAAGGCTCCCTAATCACAAGCTCAAATGGATGTGGGGCTAAATACAATAAATGTATATTGAATGAATGGTTTGAAAAGAAGGCTATGGGAGGTTGAGCTGAGAGAGACAGTCATGTAGGTAACAGCTTCTTCACCCCATATCCCAAGAGGGACATATGCACACACACACACACACACACACACACACACACACACACATGCATACTTGCCGACTTAGGTGTGTAAAAAACTTTTGTGTTTACAGATACATCTGTATTCCCAATCAAGGAAGGGTATAAATAGAATGGTATCTACATGATGCAAGTTCCAGATTTGCCTCTCTGGGCTCCTCCTTTTGTTGTGAGGCTGCTCTGGAACATGGGTCTATGTAGGGGTGTGGTCTTGGATGCCAATGACATTGAGTGGCTCTTTGCCTGATAAGACCGCCTCAGAATTGTAGGGAAGGTGTGGTGTAGAGACAGAAAACTCAGGCAAGCCTAAAAAAATATACGCATTGAACATTTAGTGAGCATCTATTATGTTCTAGTCATGGAAGTAGCACTGAGAGATAAACAAGACATTTTGTCTGCTCCACAAGTCAGCAGAACTACAGCAGAAAACAGACTGAATAAATTATTTCAACAGTACCTAGTAAGTGCTTTGGTGGGGTTACTTGGAGGCTGTTGTAGAAGTAGGGAAGGACATGAACCAGCCATGAAGCATCGCTAAAGGCCTCCTACAGGAGGGAGGTCCTGCTCAGTATTGTCTTCTCAATGAACTCATGGTGAGTGTAGGTCAAGGATGCCCTCCCTTGTCCCCCAGAAGTTCCCTGATTTGAGAGAGAACTTTATTCATCACTCTGGCTCAGAGAAGTCTTCTCCTCCCACCTGTTTCCTCCACTTCCACCTAACTCCATGGAAAACCATTCCATCATGCTACCAACATTCTCACAAAAGCCCAAAGAAGACTGAGAATTGGGCATCTGTCCAGAAATTGGTCTGATGCACTGACCAGTTTCCAGACTCATAAACTGTGTGATGGGGGTTCCTTCTTGCTACACCTCAAGGGTTTTTGTGAGACCTAATTGGGTGGGGAGGGCAGGAATCATCAAGAACACCCCATACCTGGAAAAACTCTTTTTACAGAGAGTCAGTGTGCTTGCAGCAGCAAATACTACTTATTGAGTGCCTACTTTGCACTGACCACTTCCTGAACACAGAGCAAACAGGGCACAGCAAAGCTCACACAGGCTCTTCTTCCTCAGGGCTGACATCTGGGGTGTGTGGGGGCAGGAGTGGAAGATAGATGATAAGCACATACACAACCAAGAAACAATAAGTGAATAACATCATTTCAGGTAAGGCATGAGGGCTATGAAAAACTACAACATGGTGAAGTTTAGTCAGAGTGTTTAAGGAAGGCCTATGTGAAGCAGGGACATTGGAGCTAGGCTCAGTCATGGCAAGATGGTCATGCAAAAGTCTGTGGATAGAGGCAGACCAAGAGCAAGTGCAAAGGCTCTGAGATGGGGATGGTTTTGATGTGTTCAATTAGCATCATCTGACTAGAGCATATTAGATGAGGAACAAGTGAGTTCAGGGTACTGGGCAGAGACCATGTTCTATAGAGTATGGGACTCTGGAAGAGTCTGAGCTGGTAGTGAATTGATCTGAGTTTTACATGAAAAAGGCCACTCTGACTGCTGTTGGAAAGTGGCTGAGCCAAAGCATAAGTCAAGGTTCCTATCCTTTTCTTATCTTGGATCCGTATCAGAACCCAGAAAGCATATTTTTTATTCTAATTTTTTTAATTTTTAACTTAGCTGTGAAACTTCACAGCTCCTTGGTTTCTACCAAGTTTCAGTAGGGGAGCAGTGATACATTTATTGATACTAAGGGTAGGTCTCTGTACATCATGACTCTTCTGGGAAAGTGCCTTGATTTTAAAAGTTTGTTTATCCATCTGAGCACATTTGGCCCTGTTATTTTTTTTAATTTTTAAAAATGTTTTTATTTATTTTTGAGACAGAGAGAGACAGAGTATGAGCAGGGGAGGGGCAAAGAGAGAGGAAGACACAGAATCTGAAGAAGGCTCCAGGCTCTGAGCTGTCAGCACAGAGCCCGATGTGGGGCTCGAACTCATGGACTGTGAG
The DNA here is from genome assembly GCF_018350175.1 of Felis catus. Lineage (NCBI taxonomy): Eukaryota > Metazoa > Chordata > Mammalia > Carnivora > Felidae > Felis > Felis catus. The sequence goes on along the minus strand of NC_058375.1, from coordinate 107,294,578 downwards.
ATCATGACCTGAGCTGAAGTTGGACACCCAACCGACTGAGCCACCCAGGCGCCCCACATTCTGCCCTATTAGACCACTGACTCCTATTTGAGAAGGCTGTCACTATAGCAAGTGACCTCTTGCTCAAGGAAACTTCTCTCACTGCCCTTCCTGTTAATTATCTCAGATTAGCCCTACCGTACTTGTTAACCTGGTCTTCATCCGGGCCTCCTTTTTTAGCTTCTCAGAGTTCTGGTTGCTTTGGGGTGCTCCAGAGTTCAGTAAGGGCCACACAGTGCTGCTGGGTTCTGTCTTACCATGTGGGTTGGGTTCACACTTCTTATTTCGTTTTCAGCCATTCCATGCCTACAGCAGGAGATTCAAGAAAGAACACAGTAGGAAGAACAAAGAACATAGTATCAAGCCAACCAGCCCTTTCATTTTATTTCTCTCTGCTTCCCACACTCCAGCTAAATGGAACCTCTTAATCCCTTCACACTCACAGTGTTTCTCCCTCCCTCTCCTCCACTCAGTTCCTTCTGGAGCCCTCCTCCATCCCCTTTTGGTATCCATCTCTTGGTACTCATTCTTCAAAGCCTGGATCATATGGAATCTCCCCTAAGAAGGTGCTCTGAGAATCCACTAAGCCTCTGTGTGATTTCCTATCACTGATTCCCTGGAGCATTTGCATGGGAATGGGCTCTGGATTCACATATATCTGAGTTTGACTCTCAGTGACTTGCTGACTACTTTGGGTATGTGACTTGTCCTCTCTGAATCTCAGTCTCCTTGTCTCTAAGGTAAGGAAGATAATCAGACATACATCATAGTGTTGTTGTGATGAGGAGATGAGATCATGCTTGTAAAGACATTGGGTCTGACCTATGGCCAACACTCAGTAAATGCTGGCAGTTATTGTTGGTAGAGTCATCTGTGCATTTTTCTTATACCCCTCCCTACTCTGAATTCTTCAGGACACCAACTGCCCTATTCATCACCGTTTCCATGAAGGTGTCTCAAGTAGTATTGACACCCAAGCTTTGCTTTTTGGAGCCTTCCTTGGATGGAGTCATTCTTTTCCAGGCCTGCACTTCTGCATCATGACACTAGAGGGTAGCAAGAGACCACAGGCACTTTGAAGACTGGCAGGTCATCTTGGATGCTCTTCCTCTTAGCCTGTACCAGGCTCAATCCCAAGTGTGTCTTACTCCAATGGGCATCTTTTTAACCTCCACAGTGGTACCTCGCTTGGTCAGATTGTTTTATTTATTTATTAATTTGTTGTTGTTGTTACTATTACCTAGTGGAGTGGTCCAAATGTTTGTTTCTGAGAGATAAGAGCCAGGGTTATTTTTCTTTGTGGGATATGAAGATATTAGATCCTGATCAAATGAGATATTGTGACATTACATTAACTTTTGCTACTGGAAATGACAATCTGGAGGAAATGCTTAGAACTAAAAGTAACATTAAATACTGAAAACCAGAACTCATCAGATATGCAGTAAAGGCAACACAGTGAAAGAGAATGAAAGAGTTAAACTGTTCATAGACGTTGAGAGTGATCTAAAAATGTATCATAAGAAACTAGAATTTAGGACATTAGAATATACAAATAAAGTTGATGTAAGAAGATACTAAATATAAAATCAGAAGTTTGTGAAATAGAAAATAAATATACAACAGAGGGAGAAGCAACAAAACTAACTTGATTCTTTTTGAAAACATGAACAGTAGTTAAGACTGAGAATATTGACCAGGGTAAAAAAGAGAAAAAAATCAATGCTGAAAATATAAAAGGAGGGTCATAACTAGAGTCATAGCAGAAACTACAATGTAAAACAAATTTATAATAAATTTTAAGTTGAAATGAGAAAGAAAAATTAGTAGGAAAATAGTTCAGTTGCTGTCAATCTTTTATTATTACCAGTAGTAGTACTAGTAGTAGGAACAGGGAGAGACTTTATTCAAAATGATAATTGTAAGAAGAGAGAGTAACTATTGCAATAGAGAGACCTCTCTAACAACTGTCTCCTGTCAGGCTTTTTAGATGCTTACAGTCTGAGGCCTTTATCCCCATCTTCCAATTTCTCAACCTCCCTTTTTGCCTAGGGGTATTGAATTCTGGCAAGCACAGGGCTCAGGGTTAGCCTGACAGCACCTCACCTTAGGGGGCTCTTCTGACCCAGGGCTTCATGACTCCATGTATAGAACACTAGGAGGAGCCTGCCTTATCATGTTGGTGCCAGCACAATGTGGAAGCATGAAGGAGGTAACATCCCCTAGGACACCACTGAGTATTGGAAAGCAGGCGTCCATGAAGAGACGACAACCTTTGGGTGCCTCAGGTTAGCAATTCTGACGCATGTCCTGTATGGTCCTTAGAAGCCCCAGAGTGGAGTTTAGCTGAAGGCGCCCACAGTAGCACTCAGCTCAACAGCCCGCCCTTGGATTGACTTCTCTCTTGTTTTGTTTGATTTTTTCTAGTGCCCCCGACTTTGGCTACTTTTGGTCACTTCTCAAAGTAAACTACTTGTGTGCATTCTGCTGTCTTAGACCATACCTTTCTTGAGGGGAAACTAAGCTAAGGTATCTCTATAAAATGTATTAAAAGTTCTTTACTACTCTTTACATTTTTAAGTTGAAATCTGGTTTTTATTATATATATAAGTAGTTATAAAGGACAAATTTCTATATTGTCATTATTAGTATTTTTCAATGACTTTTTTTACTATCTATGGAAAATTTTAAACATATACAAAAGTGGACTGGACAGTAGAATGAATCTCATGTATATCATCCAGCTTCAATAATTACCAAATTATAAGCAGTGTTGTCTTATTTATATCCCCAATCATTGCCCCCTCTGGGTTTTTTTTAAAGCAAATGACTCGTGTCATTTCATCTATAGATATCTCTAAATTAAGGACTTTTTTTCTCCAAGCAGTTATGTTAAATATTATCATACATTTAAAATATAAAAAAATTAATAATGAAATATCCATTCAGTGTTCACATTTCTAATTATCTCATTAGAGTCATTAATTTTTTTCAGAATTTATTTGAAATGTGATCAAAATAAGGTAGACTCATTGTTATTGGCTAATATGTCTTTAAAGTTTATTTTAATCCATAAGGTTCCCTGTCCATTTTTTTGCCTCCTTGAAATCTTCTATTGAAGAAATCATATTTGTCATACAAAGTTTTCATGGTCTGGAGTTTACTGACTGTGTCCTCATGGTGTCCTTCAACATCACCATTGGTATGGTATTACTTCCATTTGTTCATATTGTGATTTCTCTTCATATGACTGCCCTTGGACAATGGAGTCTGCTCTGTCCTCATATGCACAAAGTCTGAAGGGCCCAAGATTTTATGTCTACTTGGAATGACCCTTAGCCATTGGCTTATAGGCACTGGAGTGTGGAAGCTTGTCTCTCTTGCCTCACATCAATACATCTCTGAGTGTAGGGCTGTCTTTGTTGGGCCAGGTTGAAGCTACCCTCCATACATCTATTCCTAAAAGCAAACACCTACATGGCTTCATCTTCTTCCCAATCCTACTTCTACTCCCTTAATAGTTTCTCCTGGAAGAACTGCTTTAATAAATAACTTGTAAACAAATACTCACCTTAGGGAGTGCTGCTGGGGAACCCAGCAATGACAACCAGCTGTGGTCCCAGGAAGCAGAGACTGATGGTGGGATTCTGTAGTTGGCTTACTCCCTGGCCAGAGGATACAAGAAACCCTTCACTGTGGTAAGTGGAGTGTTAATTGCCCTTGGAATGTTGTAGCATTGTCATTATTATATTTTATGGTAAATTGGGGCAAGATACAGTGGATGGTCTTGTGCTGGCTTGTGAAGTATTTTTGACATTTGAGAACATATGGAAGAAGTGGTAACCATAAAGACAATGGAATCGGTTGATTGTTCCTGGATCTTACTGATGCCTTAAGGAGAAAAAAATGACAAACTCAGGTCATCCATTAACTATCTCGGGACATAAGAACGTTGTGTTTAAAGACCCTCATCTCCTGCAGAGGGCAGATGGTTCTAAACACCGAGCCTAGGACATAATCGTGACCCTCATAGAAATCTGAATTTGTAGCACCCGCATGTTCCTTTTTTTGTTTTAATTGAAATGTTTCTGGCACACAATGTTACATTAGTTTCAGTGTATACAACACAGTGATTTCGTACATCACTCACCATAAGTGTAGCTATCATCTGTCACCATACAATGCGATTACAATACCATTGACTATATTCCTTTTTAAAACAAAACTTAAGTCTATTTATTTATTTTGAAAGAGAGAGAGAGAGAGTAGGGAAGGTGCAGAGACAGAGGGAGAGAGAGAGAGAGTCCCAATCAGACTCTGCACTGTCAGCACAGAGCCCGACGCGGGGCTCAAACTCATGAACCATATTATGATCTGAGCCAAAGTCAAACTCTTAACCAACTGAGCCACCCAGGTGCCCTTTGACTATATTCTTTATACTATACCTTTCATCCCTGTGACTTGTTGATTCCATGACCAGAAGCCTATACCTCCTACTCCCCTTCACCCATTTTGCCCATTGCCCACTCCCTCCCCTCTGACAACTAATAGTTTGTTCTCTGTATTTATGGGTGTTTCTGGTTTGTTTGTTTGTTTTGTTTTTTAGATTCTACATATGAGTGAAATCATATGGTATTTGTTTTTCTCTGATTTATTTCACTCTGCATAATACCCTCTATGTCCATCCATGGTGTCACAAATGACAAGACTTCATTCTTTTTTATGGCTGAATAATATTCCATCATATATATATTATATATATAATATATATATGTTAAATATATATATGTTAAATATATAATATATATACTATTCTATATAATATTCCACTATATACACACACACAATCATACACACACACATGCATATATGTGTATATATATATGTGTGTGTGTATATATATATATATATATATATATACATATCCATTCATCTATCGATGGACACTTGGGTTGTTTCCATATCATGGATATTGGTTATTATTAATAATGCTGCAACAAACATAAGGATTTGTGTATCTTTTCGAATTAGTGCTTTTGTTTCCTTTGGGTACATATCCAGTACTGGAATTATTGTATCATATAACATCTCTCTTTTTATTTGTATCTGTACTGTTTTCCACAGTGGCTGCACCAATTTACATTCCCACTCACAATGCATGAAGGTTGTTTTTCACATGTTTCTTATATCAAGAGCAGGGCCCTAGGGAAGAAATGGAAACATATTCACAATGTTCTTGATAACACTGAATTCCAGAATCCTTTGAATTTTCTCAGCCTGTAGAAATGGGCCACTTTCCTTGGATAGGTGATCTCAGTCCTCACATTCCCATTGGGCCAAAGACTCTGAAGAGTCTCAGCAGAGCCAGCCGGGTTAGTGCTTTTTCTGCCTTATAAAAGAGAGGGATGGGAGAATTATTCACTGAAGAAGCTGCAAGCAATATATTCAAGTGCACAAGAGAATTTACCTGAGAGAGAAGCTTGAGAATGTTAGACCTTAAGGAGAGGAATAGGAGACCGACTAGGACATTGTTTATTGATCTGGGGCAATAATTATGACTCAGTTCCTCAGAGATGGTCCTAATATGCTGCTGGGATACTTGTGGGACTTGGAAAAAATTATAAGGAAGGTGCAATGCCTGCTGAGAATATTGAGGAAAGGATAAAGTGTTTGAGAGGTGGATGTGCTACAATGAATCTGTTATACAACCAAAACCCAGCAACTGGATATGTTCTTCAGGATAGCTTGAGAAACAATCCTTTTACTAAAGTTACAAAGAATGTACTGGTGAGGAAGAATCATCATCACTGAGAAGCCAGATAGTGGCTGTCCTCTGTAGTCTGGAGCTGAGGTAGGAAATATTTATTGAACTGAGCTCCATAGTCTTAGTGAAGATGATAGGATTCTGGAATAGCAGAGGATAGGTGGCATTAGTTAGCCATTAGAGGGAAGGGAGCTGTGATTACTGTCTTAGTCAGCAACATTGAAATGTCAGAATGTTCACCTGGGTCCCCTAACTTACAGGGATCTAGAGCAATGGGTGATAGAAAATGGTATTCCTAGGGACAAGATGGATGAGTAGGAATTAGCGATATATATATATATATATATATATCCATAAATATGGCTGATGTCAGCTGCCTCAAGGCTAAGTTATAATTCTTTACCTGATATTCAGTTCTGAGGCAGTTCTTAGACGCTGAACCCATTGATTGAAAGGAATACAGTCCTTTTGAGGAAAGACTTTATGACACTTCATCAAATATATACCATAGTGATGTATCCAATTATTTCCCAAGTAACTATTCTTTGGAAAGAGGGAAATATCCAGATTTTTTAAGGACTATTGGATATACAGTCAGAACAGTGATAGAGTTCTGGCCCAGGTCCTTTTCCCAATGGGTCCAAGAGGTCCATGGGCATACAGTGGCCATTGTTTTCAGTTCCTGTATGCACTGATGCCTTAAAGATAAGATGAACTTGCAGGATGAACATATTTAGGACATGGAAGTTTTCTCAGGATCAAGTGTTTGTTTCTTGATCCATAGAGTAAGAGCTATCATAATAGAAAGGCCAAACTGAAAGTCATAGCACTGTACAACTCCCTCCCCCCCCCAACCTATAGATTGTAAATAAAAAACAGAACAACATCATCCTGGGCAAAGTGGAAGAGAATAGTGCCACACTCATAGTAGTCCCCATTATACACACCTATTTAATACACCAGTATAACCCCTCAAAAAAATCATAGGTATCATGATGAATGACTGTGGTGTCAATTTTATGTGTCACTTTGGAGGGTATTTACAAAGCTAAATATATTCTTACTAAGTGATCCACAACTATGCTCATAGGTACTTGCCCAAATTATTTGAAAATCTGTCTCTAAGACAAAAAGGTCTACACAAAGATTTTCAGCAGCTTTATTCATAATTGCCAAAAAATTGAAGCATACAAGATGTCCTTCAATAGGTGAATGGATCAACAAATGGTACATTCATACAATGAAAGATTAGTCTGAGATAGAAAGAAATGAACTACCAAAATATGAAAAGACATAGGTGAACCTTAAATGCATATTGCCAAGTCAAAGAAGCCACTCTGTAATGGCTACATGCTGTATGCTTCCAATTATACGACATTCCAGAAAAAGCAAAACTATAGAGACAATGTAAGGATCGGTTGTTGTCAGGGGTTCAGGGAGATTAGGGAAAGGTTAACAGGTGAAGCATAGGTGAGTGTTTTAGAGCAATGGAAATATTTTGTATGATAATGTTATGGTGGATACATATAATTATGCATTTGCCGAAGCCAATTGGATTTTACAGCACAAGTGAACCTTAGTTTAAGAAAATTGAAAAAAATTATTTAAGAAGTCAAGACATTCTAGGGAAGAATGCAGACTGTGACAAGAGAATCAGTGTTATATGAAACAACCTCACTGGAGGGATGACCCCAATAACTTTGGAAATGAGAGGTATCAGTAAACAGGCATCATCCCATAGTTGATAATGATATTTAGACTCATGGAAAGGGGTCCAAATTAGTAATTCTAATTCTGCTATATGTGTATACTGGAAATGAATAATCAAAAAAACTAGATGGTAGATGGTGGGTATTGGGTTTCTTACTGTTGAAGTCAAAATTTGAAAGTGAGAAAGAGGAGGAGGCTAGAATGACCTATGGGGTAATGCATTACCATCAGAGACATCAGTGTGAACTTATGTTTACCTGAATTTAGTTACATATGGAACCACACACATACACACACACACCTTAGAATATACAGTATATTTTGTCAGCTGAGAGGTCCTAAAAGAAGTGACAAACCAGTAGCAACGAGCACACCACGTACCCAGGTCTTGGTTTCTAATATCATTCTTCATAAAATGAAAAAGAGATCCCTAAGAGAAATTATTGATTCTAGACAGAGGCAGAAAACATACAAGATGAGCCTAGAGCATTTTGTAGTTCCAGAAAGGACACAGGAGCTAACTGAAAGAGCTCGCAATGACTAGAGCTGGAACAGTCTGAGCAACAAAATGAACTACTACTCATGTCCTTTGTCCATTTCTTAATTTATTTGTTTGTTTATTGATATTATGTAGTTAAGTGTTCTTTATATACTTTGAATGTTAACACTTTATCAGATACATGGATTGCAAATATTTTCTCTTTTCATTTCGTTGATTGTTTCCTTTACTGTGGAGAAACTTTTATAAATTCTAGTTGTTTATTTTTCTCGTGTTGTCTGTGCTTTTGGTGTCAGATCTAAAAAAAATCATTGTAGGGGCGCCTGGGTGGCTCAGTCGGTTGAGTGTCCAACTTCGGCTCAGGTCATGATCTCGTGGTCTGTGAGTTCAAGCCCTGCATCGGGCTCTGTGCTGACAGCTCGGAGCATGGAGCCTGCTTCTGAGTCTGTGTCTCCCTCTCTCTCTGCCCCTCCCCTGCTCACCCTCTGTCTCTCTCTGTCTCAGAAATAAATAAACATTTAAAAAAATCATTGCCAAATGGGAATGGCCAAGATGGCAAAACAACATGGAAGTTCTCTGCTTCTCTCATCCCTGAAATGCAGTTAGATCAGCATTAAACCATTTTGCACACCTAGAAAATTGATCTGAGGATTAACACAACAATCTGCATAACTGGAACCACAGAACTCAACAGGTATGCATCACGGAGAGGTGAACAGAGGGAGAGAGAGGCCATGGAGGGTAGGGAGGTGTAGTTATGGAAAGAGGACAGAGAAAGCAGGGAGAGTACAGGAAAAGCACTCCTCCCAAAAGTATATGGAGAGAAAGAGAAAGAATGGAAAAACCCATATGTGACTGAATACAAAAGGGAGAAAGGAGAAAGGAGAGGGTTTCCATACCATTAAGACTCTATAAACAGGGGAGAGCAGCATTGGAAATTCTGCAGCCCATTACCTGGTGGTGCTCTGGTGGGAAGGGCAAATCTCCAGAAGAAAGCAGCGAGGTCCAAGGGGTCCATGGGCCATATGGGGAGAAGCAGTTCCCCTGCTATGAGGGCATTTGGTAGAGGCCATATGGCCTTCCCACAGGCAAGGTCCCAGCAGACCCCAGAGAACACGATTGCTGGTATTGGAACAAAGATGCCAGGGTGCAGTGAAACCTGGAGCTGGTTGTGTGTTGTTTACCATAATCCCTGAACCTCTTCTTACACAAACTTTTTCTGGGACAAGCCAGCACCTGGCCACAATCTCTGAGCCTCTGCAGCAGCATGATCACAGGAATGTTCCAGGGGCAAGCTAGCACCAAGCCATTTGTCAATGAGACTCTCTTCCAGGGGGTTGGAGAGGGTCTAAACCACAGGGCCCTCAGAAGTGAGGGGTTTGGAAACAGCCCCATCTGAGATAAAATTCAAGTGGGAGGTACCACCTGCCAGGCTGACGGCTTGATCACAGACAGCTGTGGGAAGTGGACAGAAGCTGGAGACAAAGGAGGGGTGCTTGATGGTGGTGGGGTAGAGTGCAGAATTCCTGAGCCAGAGACTGAGAAGCTGGATGACATTATTTTCACCTCTTCCATGTATGCACACACACATGCACACATGCCACACGAATCCACTCCAGTAAGCTAAGCAGTGCAACCTAGTGGAGAATGGAGCCATTACACCAAGCCCCATCCAACTGTGCCAACCAAGCCCTAGAAGACCACCACAAGTCTCTCCACCTGCTTAGTGTACAGACTATAAAGTGCTTTGTAATTTGACCTCTAGGGGAAACTGGATGTAATTTCATTCAGATTTCATTCTGTTCACTGGTCCATCTATTCATTTTTCTTTTCTTTTCTTTTTCTTATACTTGGATACAGAAGGAAAAAAGGTTATTTTTTATTTTCCGTTTTTATATAATAAAAAAATATACTATTTTTTGTAAATTTATTTTTTTATTCTTTTTTTTACCTTCTTAAATTCATTTTATTTTATTTTATACATTTTCTTAATTTTTAAATGCTTTCTTACTTTTTTCTTTTCTTTCCCTTTTTTCTCTATTCAATCAAGCTTTATTTAACAACCAGAGAAAAACATACCAAGACTCTAACTTCCTTTATTTTATTTTTTGTGTTGTTTTTAATCTTCTTAATTTTAATTTTATTAATTATTTTTCTTCCTCCAAAATTACAAAATGAAGGAATTCACGTCAAGAGAAAGAACAGGAACACAGGGACAGCCAGGAACTTAATCAGCACAGATATAAGCAAGATGTCTGAACTAGAAGTCAGAATCATGATAATGAGAATACTAGCTGGGGTTGAATAAAACATAGAATCCCTTTCTGGAGATATTTAAAAAAAGTAAAATCTACTCAGGACTAAATTAAAAATGCTATAACTGAGATGCAATCTCAAATAATGCAATGGTGGCAAGGATAGATGAGGCAGAGCAGCAAATCAGCAATATAGAAAACAGAATTATGGAGAACAATGAAGCAGAAAAAAGAGGGAAACTAAGGCAAGGAGCATGATATAAGAATTAGACAACTTAGTAACTCACTAAAAAAGAATAGCATCCAAATCCATAGGAGTCCCAAAAAATGAAGAGAGAGGAAAAGGGGTAAAAGGTTTGTGCTTAAATTATAGCAGAATGTTTTCCTAACCTGTGGAAAGATACAGACATCAAAATCCAAGACAGACTGAAAAGTCTCATTAGACTGAACAAAAACCAACCATCAACAAGATATATAATAGTCAAATTCACAAAATACACAGACAAGGAAAGAATTATAAAAACAGCAAGGCAAAAAAGTTCCATAACCTATAAGTGAAGGTACACCAGGTTTACAGCAGTCCTATCCACAGAAACCTGGCAGGCCAGAAAGGAGTGGCAAGATATATTCAATGTGCTGAATCAGAAAAATATGCAACCAAGAATTCTTTATCCAGCAAGACTGTCATTCAAAATGGAAGGAGAGATAAAGTAGTTCCCAGACAAAAACAAAACTAAACTAAACTAAAGGAGTTTGTGATCACTAAACCAGCCTTGCAAGAAATTTTAAGGGGGACTCTCTGAGGGGAGAAAAGAGGAAACAAAACAAAAAAGACCAAAAGCAACAAAGACTAGAAAGGACAAGACAACACCACCAGAAACTCCCACTCAACAGGCAACACAATGGCAATAAATTCATATATTTAAGTACTCACTCTAAATGTCAATGGACTAAAAGCTCCAATCAAAAGATATAGGGTAACAGAATGGATAAGAAAACAAAATCCATTCTATATGCTGTTTACAAGAAACCCATTTTAGACCTAAAGATGCCTTCACATTGAACGTAAGGGTGTGGAAAACCATCTATCATGCTAATCATTGCCAAAAGAAAGCCTGAGTAGCCATACTTATATCAGACAATCTAGGTTTTAAAATAAAGACTGTAACAAGAGATAAAGAAGGGCATTATATCATAATTAAGGGGCCTATCCACCAAAAAGATCTAAAAATTATAAAAATTTATGTCGCCAACATGAAACACCCAAATATATAAATCAGTTAATCACAAACATACAGAAACTCATTGATAATAATGTCATAATAGTAGGGAACTTCAACCCTCCACTTGCAGCAAGAGACAGATCATCTAACCACAAAATCAACAAGGAAACAATGGCTTTGAAAGACACACTGGACAGGAAGGACTTAACAGATATATTCAGAACATTTCATCCTAAAGCAGCCAAATACCCATTCCTCTTGAGTGCAAATGGAACATTCTCCAGAATAGATCACATGCTTGGACACAAATCAGCCCTCAACAAGTTCAAAAAATGGAGATCATACCGTGCATGTTTTCAGACCATAACACTATAAAACTCGATATCAACCACAATAAAAAATTTGGAAAGACAGTGAATACTTGGAGATTAAAGAACATCCTACTAAATAGTGATTGGGTTACCCAAGAAATTAAAGAAAAAATTAAAAAGTACATGGAAGCCAATGAAAATGAAAATATGACAGCCCAAAACCTCTGGGATGCAGAAAAGGTGGTCATAAGAGGGAAACATATAGCAATCCAGGCCTTCCTAAAGAAGGAAGAAAGGTCTCAGATACACAACCTAACCTTACACGTTAAAGAGTTGGAAAAGAACTGCAAATAAAACCCCAAACCAGCAGAAGACAGAAAATAATAAAGATTAGAGCAGAAATCAATGCTATAGAAATTTTTTAAAAAACACAGTAGAACAGATCAATGAAACCAGAATCTGATTCTTTGAGAGAATTAACAAAATTGATAAACCCTTAGCCAGTTTGGCAAAAAGGAAAAGTAAAGGACCCAAATAAATAAAATCAAGAATGAAAAAGGAAAGATCACTGCAGAAAAGGAACCAACACTGAAGAAATACAAACAATAATAAGAATATTATGAGCAATTACATGCCAATAAATTAGGCAATCTGGAAGAAGTGGACAAATTCCTAGAAATAGATGAACTACCAAAACTGAAACAGAGAGAAATAGAAAATTTGAACAGACCCATAACCAGTAAATAAGTTGAATTAGTAATCAAAAATCTCCCAAAAATCAAGAATCAGGGACCAGCTGGATTTCCAGGGGAATTCTACCAAACATTTAAAGAAGAGTTAACCCCTATTCCTTTGAGGTTGTTTCAAAAAATAGAAATGAAAGGAAAACTTCCAAACTCATTCTACGAGGCCAGCATTACCTTGATTCCAAAACCAGACAAAGACCACACTAAAAAGGAGAACTATAGACCAATTTCCCTGATGAACATGGATGCAAAAATTCTCAACAAGATACTAGCCAACCGGATCCAACAATACATTAAAGGAATTATTGACCAGGATCAAGTGGGATTTAAACCTGGGCTGCAAGGCTGGTTCAATATCTGCAAACATGATCCTCTCAATAGATGGAGAGAAAGCATTTGACAAAGTATAGCATCCTTTCTTGATAGAAACCCTCAAGCAAGTAGGGATAGAAGGATCATACCTCAAGGTCATAAAAGCCATATACGAAAGGCACTAGGGGTGCCTAGGTGGCTCAGGTGGTTAAGTGTCCAACGTCAGCTCAGGTTATGATCTCATGCTTCGTGGGTTCAAGTCCCACATTGGGCGCTCAGAGGCTGGAGCCTGCTTTGGATTCTGTGTCTCCCTCTCTCTCTTCCTTTTCCCCACTTGCTCTTTCTCTCTCTCTCTCTCTCTTTCAAAAAATAAATAAACATTAAAAAAATAAAGACCCACTGCTAATATCATCCTCAATGGGGAAAAACTGAGAGCTTTTCCCCTAAGGTTAGGAACACAACAGGGATGTCCACTCTTACCACTGTCATTTAACAGAGTATTGGAAATTCTAACCTCAGCAATCAGACAACACAAAGAAATAAAAGTTATCCAAATCATCAAGGAGGAAGTCAAACTTTCACTCTTCGCAGATGACATGATACTCTATATGGAAAATCCAAAAGATTTTGTCAAAAAACTGCTAGAACTGATTCATGAATTCAGCAAAGTTGCAGGATATAAAATCAATGCACAGAAATTGGTTGCATTTCTAGACACCAATAATGAAACAGCTGAAAGAGAAATCAAGGAATTGATACCACTTAAAGTTGCACCAAAAACTAAAATACCTAGGAATAAACCTAACCAACGAGGTGAAAAAACTATACACTGAAAACTATAGAAAGCTTAGGAAAGAAACTGAAGACACACACAGAAAATGGAAAGATATTCCATGTTTATGGATCGGAAGAACAAATATTGGTAAAATGTCGATACTTCCCAAAGCAATTTACATATTCAATGCAATCCCTATCAAAATAATACCAACAATCTTCACAGAGCTACAACAAATAATCCTAAAATGTGTATGGAACCAGAAAAGACCCTGAATAACCAAAGCAATTCTGAAAAAGAAAACCAAAGCTGGAAGCATCACAATTCCAGACTTCAAGATGTGTTACAAAGCTGTAATCATCAAGACAGTATAGTACTGGCACAAAAACAGACACTTAGATCAATGGAACAGAATAGAGAACCCAGAAATGGACCCACAAATATATGACCAACTAATCTTTGACAAAGTAGGAAAGAATATCCAATGGAATAAAGAGAGTCTCTTCAGAAAATGGTGTTGGGAAAACTGGACAGCGACATGCAGAAAAATGAACCTGGACCACTTTCTTACACCATACACAAAAATAAACTCAAAATGGATGAAAGACCTCAATGTAAGATAGGAAGCCATCAAACTCTTAGAAGAGAGAGTAGGCAAAGACCTCTTTGTCCTTGGCTGCAACATCTTACTCAACATGTCTCCAGAGGCAAGGAAAACAAAAGCAAAAATGAACTATTGGGACCTCATCAAAATAAAACGCTTCTGCATGGTGGAAGAAGCAGTCAGCAAAAGTAAAAGGCAAATAATGGAATGGGAGAAGATATTTGCAAATGACATAGCAGGTAAAGGGTTAGTATCCAAAATCTATAGAGAACTTGTCAAACTCAACACCCAAGAGACAAATAATCTAATGAAGAAATGGGCAAAAGACATGAATAGACACTTTTTCAAAGAAGCATCCAGATGGCTAACAGACACATGAAAAAATGCTCAACATCACTCATCATCAGGAAAATACAAATCAAAACTAAAATGAGATACCACCTCACACCTGTCAGAATGGCTAACATTAACAACTCAGGAAATAACAGATGTTGATGAGCATACAGAGAAAGAGGAGTCTTTGCAACTGCTGGTGTGAATGTCAACTGGTTTAGCCACTCTGGACAACAGTATGAAGGTTCCTCAGAAAATTAAATTAGAACTACCCTATGACCCAGCAATTGCTGTATCCAAAGGATACAGGTGTGCTATTTTGAAGGGGCACATACAGCCCAATGCTTATAATGGCGTTATCAACAATAACCAAAGTATGGAAAAAGCCCAAATGTCTATCGACTAATGAATGGAATATATATATATATATATATATATATATATATATATATATGATATATGATATATATATTATATATATAATATATATAATGGAATATTACTCAGAAATAAAAAAGAATGAAATCTTGCCATTTGCAACAATGTGGATGGAACTGAAGGGTATTATGCTAAGTGAAATTAGTCAGTCAGGGAAAGACAAATATCATATGACTTCACTCATATGTGGAATTTAAGATATAGAACAGATGAACAGAAGGAAAGGGAAGCAAGAATAGTATAAAAACAGGGAGGGGGACAAAACATAAGACACTCTTAAATATAGAGAACAAACTGAAGATTGCTGGATGGGTTGTGGTTGGGGGGATGGGCTAAATGCAAGGGGCATTAAGGAAGATACTTTTTGGGATGAGCACTGAGGGCTATATTCAGGGAATGAATCACTGGATTCTACTCCTGAAATCATTATTGCACTATATGTTAACTAACTTGGATGTAAATTAACAAAAATTAATTAATTAATTAAAAAAAAACATTGCCAAGGTCAATGTCAAACAGCTTTTCCCACACATGTTCTTCTGGGAGTTTTATGATTTCATATCTTCCATTTAAATCATTAACCCCTTTTCAGTTGACTTTTTGTATGGTTCTAAGAGGCCAATTCTATTCTTTTTCATGTGGATGTCCAGTTTTTTTCCAACACCATTTCTTAAAGAGATTATGTTTTCCTATTGTGTATTTTTGGCATCTTTGTTGAAAATTAGTTGACCATGTGTGCATGGTTTTATTTATGGTTTCTCTCTTCTGTTCCATTGAACTATGTGTCCATTGTTGTGTCAATACCATACTGTTTCCAACAGGAATATGAAAAGATGCCCAGCATCACTAATCAGCAGGAAAATGAAAATTAAAACCACAATGAGATATCACCTCATATTTGTTAGAATAGCTATTATAAAAAAAAAGTCAAAAGCTAACAAGTGTTGGCAAGGATGTGGAGAAAAGAGAACCATTGTACGCTATTGGTGAAAATGTAAACTGGCACAGCCTTAATAAAAAATAATATGGATGACCCTCAAAAAACTAAAAATAAAACTACCATATAGTCCAGTAATTCTACTTCTGAGTATATACCCAAAGGAAATGAATTCCGTATCTGCACTACCATGTTAACTGTAGCATTAGTCACAATGACCAAGATATGGAAATAATATAAATGTCAGAAGATGCATGGATAATCAAATGTGATATATAACATATTATATATTATATTATATTATATTATATTATATTATATTATATTATATTTAGTGTACCATATAATTTTTTATGTCATAATATATATTATTTAGCTTAATACATAATTACTTATTCATGACCAAAAATGCTGAACTTGGAGAGTAGAATGATAATTAACAGAGGCTGGCATTTGGGGGAAAGGAGAGATTTTTTAAAAAAGACAAAAAGAAGCCAAGAAAAGAGAATGAATGGTGGTTGCCATTGTTGCGATTGGTTTGCAAGATGAAAGAGTTCTGGAGATGGAAAGTTGCATAACAAAATAAATGTAGTTAATCCTATTGAACTGTGTAATTATTAAGACAGTAAGTTTTATGTTATGTGGGGTTTTTAATTTTTTTAATATTTATTTTTGAGAGATAGAGACAGAGCATGAGCAGAGGAGGGGCAGAGAGAGAGGAAGCAGGCTCCAGGCTCTGAGCTGTCAGCAC
The DNA here is from genome assembly GCF_018350175.1 of Felis catus. NCBI lineage: Eukaryota > Metazoa > Chordata > Mammalia > Carnivora > Felidae > Felis > Felis catus. The sequence continues at coordinate 107,277,881 of NC_058375.1, read as the reverse complement.
AGAGCCCAATGCAGGGCTCAAACCCACAAGCCATGAAATCATGACCTGAGCTGAAGTCAGATGCTTTAACTGACTGAGCCACCCAGGCGCCCCTATGTTATGTGTGTTTGACCACAATAAAAAAGAAAAATAAATAACTATTGGATTATAAACCAGAATATAAAATAAATATCATGAGTCCATACTGATATAAACAAGTGATTAAACATATAAACAGCAAGAAGGAAGAAACAAATTTCCTATACAGAAAATTCCAAACAATTTATGTTGATACTTGACACTCAGGACAGGACACTATAGATAGATGGGAGTCTTCATATAATGTGATAACAATGAAATTTTACCCCTATGCTTTTTCTCCTTAAAACCCCACAACTTAATTCTAATCATAATATAAATATCAGACAAACCCAAACTGAGGGATAGTCTACAAAATAGCTACTCCCTCAAAACGGTCAAGGTAAACAAAAAAAAAGAGAAGTCTGAGACACTGTCACAGTCACGAGGAGCCTAGGAGACAAGATGACTAAATATAGTGGGGCATCTTAGGTGGAATCCTGGAACAGAAAAAGACATTAGGTAAAAACTAAGGAAATCAGAGTAAATCATGAACTTTAGGTAATAATAATATATTAATATTATTTATTAATTGTAATAAATGAACTATATCCATGTATGATGTTAATAATACAAGAAACTGGGTGTGGAGTGTGTTGGAACTCTCTGTACTGGCTTCTCAACTTTTCTGTAAATCCAAAGCTGCTCTAAAATAAAGTTTATTTAAAAAAAATCAAAACCTAAGACTCTAAAGGGAATGTGTGCATACTCTGAGTTTTTCTGGTAACTTCTCCCTTGGCCCCCAATCTTCCTGTCCAGTCCTACCCAGGATTCTCTTAACTCTTGTCCTGTTGGGAGGACTGGAGTGTGTTCATCTTTAAGTAAGTACAAATGGTTCCTAACTTACTATAGTTTGACTTAGGATTTTTTGACTATGGAATGATGTGAAAACATTATGCCTCCAGTAGAAACCAAACTTCAAATTCTGAATTTGGACCTTTTCCTGGGCTAGCAATGTGTGGATGCTACTCTCTTGTAATGCTGGGCAGTGGCAGGGAGGCCAAGCTCCCTGTCAGCCACACGGTCACAAGGGTGAACAACTGAGACACTTATAACCATTCTGTACCCATACCACCTATCTGTTTTTCATTTTCAGTACAGAATTCAATAAATTACATGAGATGTTCAAGTCTGCATTATAAAATGGGCTTGGTGTTGGATGATGTCGCCTAACTATAGGCTAATGTAAGTGCTCTGAACATGTTTATGGTGGGCTATGCTATGCTCTGATGTTTGGTAGGTTGGGTGTATTAAGCGTATTTTCATCTTACAGTATTCCCAACTTATGATAGGTCTAGCAGGATGTAACCCTACTGTAAGCTGAGGAAGATCTGTAATGAGTGCCACTGACAAGTGTTAGCAGGAGCAATGAGGTTAGATCAGAAGTTTAAGTAGAATACCCTGTCCTCTGTGTCATGCGTGCAATGTGGGGTGTGTAGGGAGCCAGGGAGTAAAGGAGACCAGCTTGAAGGCCACTGCAATAGAGGAGGTGAGGAATGATCTCAGTCCAAGCTTGGGCATGTTGCAGGGATAGCAAGGAAGTGGTCCTGGGCAGGGCCTGGGGAAGAAGAGGAGGAGGAGTGATCATGGTGTCTCTCCTGAGATGAATACACAGATGGTGGTATCACTGCCCCAGAAAGGGTACTTAAGGGGGAGACATGGTGAGTGTTGCCATGGGGTTGGGCGGGGAGTGAGGGAGGCCAAGTGCCTTTCAGGTCTGTTGAATCTGGCTGCCTATGGACGTCTCAATATACCCCAGACATATACTCATTGCTGTGATAAAATAGCTTTGGGTGGGTTGAGACAACCTGCTTGCAATGATAGGGTTAAATAGTGAAAGGCAGGTGATTTGGAGCATTAAAGTAGAGTTTAGGAGAGAGAGTGTCCCAAGTCCTGATGTGACTGATGGCAGTAAAACTGGAGAAGTGTCATCAAGGGTAATGACTGCAGTGGCCTTGGGTCTGTATTTCTACAGCCTTTTTGGCACTCCCATGATTACAGCAAGCCCAATCTTTACCTTCTTTAGTCACACTGTCACTTTCCCCATCAGACACCAGTCTTGAGCTTGTCTCCTCTTCTCACATTGCTCAATTCTGCTCCTATCACTTTCTTAAAATCTTCCTTAGCCAAGTAGACAGTTCATAAGATTCTTGGAAGCTATTCTACAGACAGAACACCCAGAAAAGGACAAGAACTCAGCTGGAGCCCCACACCTCCCTGGTGTTGTCTTCCCATGGTCGTCCCTGATGTGAGGAGATGAAAGGAGATCGGAGGCAACGTGTGGAGCTTGGCCAGGGGCTAGGATTGAGCCTAGTGTGTGGTGTGAGGCAGTGCTGGAATGAGGTGGACAGATTCTCCTTCCCCCAACCAGAATAACTTGTCCCTGTTTCACGACCAGCAATTGGCAAACATTGATTTCAGGTACATGAGTGAAGTTATTTTTTGTTTGGTTTGGTTTTGGTTTTGGTTCCTTTTAAGAAGTTGCTGAATGCACTGGGTGGTTTGGGGAACAGAATTAAAGATGTCTGTCCTCTTTTGGGAATTGGCCAAGAGAGTCCATTGCAACCATTGACTCATGCACAGGTTCTTTACATGGTGAGAGACAGAGGAGAAAAGACAAAGAGAATACAGGATCCCAGACTTCCAGGATTTATTCTGTATTATTGTAAATACTCACAGATTCAACTATAATACTGGAGACAAAGTCAGAATTAGTGACAGAGGCCATGGCCACCTGTTGGTACTGAGCTCATTAGGGATGGGTTCTGGGCAATAACTTTCCCTTCTCCCAGCCCCATCAAAGAAACATGCAGAAGGACAGGGTTAGGCAGGTTCACAGATGAGGTGGGCCACCAGGCTGGGGACCTGAGGTAAGAGAGGCCACTGGCTCTCTTGTCACTTGTGTGGGATAGCCTGAGAGCCTCTGGGACTGGGGGTGCTTACTTATATTTTGGGGGGCCATATACCTCGTGCTTCTGCTGCTGTTGGTCTATGAGGGGCATGACTTCTCCCCTCAGTGGATGGACTAGTAGGGGCTCTTGGATCTGGACAGGAGCTGGGACAAATGCAGGCTGCGTCAGTTGGCCTTCCTGCTGCTCTGCTGGCTCTGGCTGCTGCTCTTCTTTCTTTTCCAGGTGCTCATTTCTCTTTGCTATATCTCCATCCAGTTGCTGGCCCATGATCTTCTTCTCCTGTCCCAGCTGTTCCTTTTGCTGCTGCTTCCTTTGTGCTTTCTCTTGCTCCAGCTGCTGCTCCAGGTTTTTTGCTCCCTGATGTTCCTCACACTGTTCCTTTTGTTGCTGCTGCTGTATTTCCTGCTCCTTCTGCTGTTCCAGATGCTGTTCCAGGTGCAGTTCCTGCTCCTGTGACTCTTTCTGCTGCTGCTGTTCCAGATGCTGCTCCAGGTGAATTTCTTGCTCCTGTGGCTCTTGCTGCTGCTGCTTCTGTTCCAGATGTTGTTCCAGGTGAAGTTCCTGCTCCTGTGACTCTTGCTGCTGCTGTTCCAGATGCTGTTCCAGGTGCAGTTCCTGCTCCTGTGACTCTTGTTGCTGCTGGTTCTTTTCCAGATGCTGTTCCAGGTGAAGTTCCTGCTCCTGTGACTTTTGCTGCTGCTGCTGCTGCTGCTGCTTCTGTTCCAGATGTTGTTCCAGGTGAAGTTCCTGCTCCTGTGACTCTTGCTGCTGCTGTTCCAGATGCTGTTCCAGGTGTAGTTCCTGCTCCTGTGACTCTTGTTGCTGCTGGTTCTTTTCCACATGCTGTTCCAGGCAAAGTTCCTGCTCCTGTGACTTTTGCTGCTGCTGCTGCTGCTGCTGCTGCTGCTGCTGTTCTGGATGCTGTTCCAGGCAAAGTTCCTGCTCATGTGACTCTTGCTGCTGCTGCTGCTGCTGCTGCTTCTGTTCCAGATGCTGTTCCAGGTGAAGTTCCTGCTCCTGTGAGTCCTGCTGTTGCTGCTGCTGTTCTGGATGCTGTTCCTGCTGCTGTGAGTCTTGCTGTTGCTGCTGTTCCAGATGATGTTCCTGCTGCTGTGGCTCACATTGTTGCTCAGTCACCCCCTTCACGAGAGTTGTATGATTCTCCCCATGCTCCTGGGGGACCTCCCCTGGGAGCTTAGAGGGCATCTTCTGGCACAGGGCAGGCAGTGGGGTTGGCTGTTTCACTTGCTCGGGCTGGGTATTGATGGGAGGGCAAACTGGCTTGAGGGGCTCCTGACAGAGTGCGGGAGGCAGAGTCACTGGCAGAGTGTGTTGCTGGGACATCCTGGAAGCTGCTTTAGATCAACCTAAAAGACAGGAGGGGTCAGAAGGGTGACTGAAGGCAGAGGGAGTAGATGAATCCTTGCAATCTGTAGCAGTGCCTGGTTTCTCAGCATCCCTTCTCTTACCTTGGGTTGGGGCTCTCCTACCCATTCTGGGTTGCTGTTCCCCAGAATCACAGAGTGGAGGGGAGGAGGGGGACAGCCAAGAAAGACACTCCTGGGAACCTCTTGTTCCCAGAAAGAGCCAACAAAGAGGTCTGTCTTTGAAGTTTCTGGACAAGGGTCGGCTGGGTGCCATTTTTTGCCTAATCCTTGCTTCTGCCCTCGCTCCTTTTTTTTTTTTTTTTTTTTTTTTTTTTTAGAAAAAGAGAGTGTAAGCTGGGTCGGGACAGAGAGGGAAGGAAAGAGAGAGAATCCCAAGCAGGCCCTGCACTGTCAATGCAGAGTCTGACACAGGGCTTGATCCCAACCCACAAACCATGAGATCATGATCTGAGCTAAGACCAAGCTGGACACTTAAATCACTGAGCCATCCTGCCTCTGCCCCTACTTCTAATCTCCACTGACCAAGAAGGAGAGATGAGCTCTGATGGGAAGAGGTGAGTCCCTAGGAAGAGAGGGACTTTGGAGGACTCCTGAGTCCTAGAAAATCAGTGGTCCATGCCAGGGTCATGGCACATGCCCTGGACTGGTCACATGACCTAGAATCTGCTTAAGTGTCACACTGAAAGGCTGCGTGTTTCTGAGCAGGTCGCTTAGCCCCTCTGGGCCTCAGATTTCTCCTCTGAAAAGTTAGCAGATTGGCCTGTTCCACTCCATAGGTTTCTCTCATGACCTTTGGAGCTTCCACTGCAGCCCTAGCTCCTGGGGGGTGGGGTGGGGTGGGGTAGAGGGAAGGCCTGGGAGGTTCCTGAGAGGTGGAGCGAGTTCTTTCGAGTCTTGTACCTTTCAGTTGCATTTTCCTGCCACTGCTTTGCCTAGGTCTCTCCAATTAGAAGTCTTTCCCCATTTTTCAGTCCTCCATTCTGTAGCATAGCAAGAGCCACATGCATTTCCCTCAACCCCTGCCCACTGATGAAGTCACAATCACAGTCAGCCCAAGTAAGACAGTTCAGGGAAGAAATTGGCTCTACTCCTCCTCATCCCCATCTCCTCTCTCTCTCTCTCTCTCCTCTCTCTCTGTCTCTCTCCCCCTCTCTCTCCAAAACATCAAACCAAGAAAAGATGGTACAGGAGGGGAGCAGATTGCTCTCTGTTCTGTATTTCCATGCCGTGGCATATGTCTCTCAGCATAGTGACCTGAGTCCACCTGGAAAGACATGGAGTCCATCTGAATCCAGTCTGAGAGTGATCCACGCACCCACCCAGGCTAGCCACACAACCACACTCTAGTGTGTAGTGCCAGTCCCAGGGCTCCCAGCTAGTACTTACCAGACTCACAGTGGGGACAGCTGTGGAGGCCTCTAGTGCAGTGCTGAGCTGAGCAGGGGCCAGGGTGCCCTTATATGTTTCCCCAGCCCAGCCTCCTGCCCTGCTTGAAGAAGATGGACTGGTTTCACCACTCAAGTTGGTCAACTTCTTCCAGCCCTTTCCTGACTCATCACAGGTACCTGAAGCAGAAAACCCCCCAGGGTCCCTTTTCACAGAGACTCACAGAGGGCTCTGGGGACTCAGTCATTCCTGTGATACTCATCTGACCTGGGCATGGGGAGGTGAGGGAGGCATCTTGGGAAACTTGTCCCCTTTTCCTATTGCTTTGTGACTTCAGCCAAGCCTTTTCTCTGAATATCAATTTCTTCACTTGCAAAACAGGGTCATTCTCACAATTAGACCTAGAGATTCATTTCCAAGGGCACAGAATTGAAAGTTGTATGCCTCTATGGGATGTTCAGGCCAGCGTATGTGGTGTCAAGGTGGAAGAATCAGATCTCATGAGGGATGAGTTTGCCAGACCACTAGCCCACAGCCTGTCTGCTCTCAGGAAATACCTATAACTCCTCTCTATGTGGAAATAAATCCTGGCTGGAGGGGGTCAGACTTTAGACCTAAAGAATCGAGTAGAAGGCTTGTAAGAGTCTTTTGCTATAACCTAGGGGCTGTCTAGGTCCCATGTGCAAGTGTGTAGTTACAGAAGTTCTCAAGAAAGCCATGTTCATAAATAATCCAAAGCATGGATGAATCCAGGCAAAGAAACAAGTATTAAATACACAATATATAAAATAATAAATATTTCTTTTTATGATTACTTCTTATTGATTTTTTCTACATTTTTTTGAAATGCATAACGGTTTTGATCAACACCAAATCATTCATTGCTTTCTCCAAACCATTCTCTAAAAATAGCTTAAACAATCTTTCAGAGTAGGGGTTGAAACTTATCCCTCCTCAATGCTGAAAGTGACTAGCTCATCTGGAATAAAATCCAAACTCACTGCTATGGTTTCAAAGGCCCTCACAAAGTGTCCTCAGTTCCTAGGACAAGTCCAGGGCTCCCCACCTCAGGGCTTGGTGTCTACTCTCTTTCAGCCAGCAGGCTCCTCCAGGGTCTCTAACTCTTTGTGTCTTTTAGCTTCAGTATAAGTGTTGGGGTCTGCCAGAGAGCCTTCCTTGACTACCTACCTAGAGGCTTATCTTCTGGTTCGCTTCATTTCACTAATAATAGTCGAGATTTGTTCACTTACTTATTTTTTATCTTTCCCACTGGAAAATAAGCTCCATAAGGCAGGGGGTTTGCCTGCTGTGTTTTCTGCAATGTCCCCAGGATCCATCATAACCATCACATATACAAAGTGCTCTATAAATATTAGTTGAAGGAATGGATGAATGGTGAATTTCACCACTTGGAGATAACCACTATTAAACATTTTAGCATTGTGTATGTGCAAATGTGTGTGTAAACAAAATTGAATTATAACATGCTCTTCTTTTTTTTAATGTTTATCCAGTTTTGAGAGACAGAGAATGAGTGTGAGCAGGGGAGGGGCAGAGAGAGTGGGGAGACACAGAATCTGAAGCAGGCTCTAGGCTCTGAGCTGTCAGCACAGAGCCTGACGCAGGGCTCAAACTCACAAACTGTGAGTTCATAACCTGAGCTGAAGTCAGATGCTTAACTGACTGAGCCACCCAGGCGCCCCTAACATGCCTTTCTTTTAAATGATTAGTTAATAGCTTATTTTGTGGATATCATGTATTTAAACTCTCTTCTTTACAACCTAATCAAACGGAAATATTAGAATAATATGAAAGCAAATACTCATTTCTGGGGCTAATTGTGAGGAATATTCTGATTCCCTGTGGTTTCCTGACAGTCATCTCCTTCCAGCCCCATAAATATCTATTTATAATGCTAATTTTGCCATGCTCCTAGAGCTCAGTCTGGAAAAACAGGTGGAGGGTCCTCTGCCCCTGGAGTACCACTGTCTACTCATGCCATCTCTGTTCCCTGAACCCACCCAGGACCTTACACTTCCTCCCCCATAGCATAGGAACTACGTTATCTGCTGGGGCAAGAAAAGCCCTCTTCACACCCTCTGACCTCCCCTTCCCCAGTGAAGAACTAACCAAGTATCCTCACATGGACACTCATGCCTTGCACTCGGATGCTGACCTCACATGGGAGGAATCGGCCTCTCCCCAGCCCTTCACAGTCAGTCCCAGGGCAGCAGACCCTGCTCAAGGAAGTCACACCGGTCTTATGGGTTTCTAGGGGCTCTTATCTGCCAGATCTGCCTCCCGCCCTCTGATTCACAGCATAATGAGAGCTTTGGGGGGAAGACCGTGTGTGTGAACCTTTGGTCACTGGGCAAAGCTAGGGTGTGGGGAGAAGGGTGGAGTGGGGAACTGAGGGAGTCCATGTGGGCAGGGGAGGGTTTAGAGAAGCCCCAGCCTGTTAGGGGCTCAGAGGTGCCAGACTCTGCCCTCAGACTGCCCCATTTAGGTGACAGACATACATGCATATGGAGGAGATTCAGTGTCTGTGTGAGTGACCTCATAGGCCCTGGGTGCACATGATGAGTCTGGGTAACTGTCCAGCCCCCGCCCAGTGTAATGAGTATGAGCTCATATCCCATGACACATGCAGAGGACTTGACCCCAGCTCTTCCCCAACCCAGGGAGGCTCCAGATATTTCTGTCAAAGAAGCAGAAACTGGCTGGGTTCTCTTTCTCCCTAAGTGAGACAGCCCATTTGAACTGTTGCTTAGCTATAGGGGGAGGGAGCGTTGGTCACAGCATTTCACTGCTCTGGGGGCAGGATGTCAAGGACAGCTCTTAGTAAGCTGTCAGTATGGGGTGATGGCAGATGGTCCTAGAAAGGTGACTTGGACCAGGAGGTCCCTCGTTCCCACTTTGGGTGGCCATGCCCAAGCTGTTCCCTGGTGAGGCAGTGCCCCCACTCTCTGAGGTTGCTAACCTGTCCTTCTTGCCCATAAGCCTCCTCCTCTGCCAGAGTCACTGCCACTAACATCATCTCTCAATCTGCAACCTGCACTGGTAGGATCCCCACGTGCCCTGAGTCCTTACTGGCCTCCTTCATGGCCTCCTAAACCTGACCTTCACTCCTCATTCGCCTCTTGTGTCCATCTGTTGTTCCAGGAGGAAACAAAGCAAGGATGAGAGATGAGACCCATAAAGGGCCAGGAGGCTGATTCTCCTTCCCCAGGGCTCTGGATTGGCTCACGTGATGTGCCCTGTTTGTCCCTGTTTGTCTTCCTCTGGCTTCCCTTCCTTAACCTGTGGGATTGCTGGTTCCCACTTTCAGTCCCAGTGCTGATTGCTGTAGAAGGCAATGTGTGACTCTGCTCTTAGAACAAGAATAGGAAAGACATGGAAGACTGTCAGTAGGGAGAAACAGAGATGCTTAGTGCCCTCCCCTCCAGCTGGCAGGTGCCCTTCCCCTTGGGCTCACTGTTTGGGAAATTGAATCCTTTGTGGTTGAATTTTGGCCCAGAATGCAGTGGCATGCTTGAACTAGAGGGGACTTAATGAATGGGGAAGGCCTCATCTGGTGCCTGGTGCATAGGAGCTTCCGAAAACAGCCAGGTGAAAGCAAGGGGGCCAGACCCCTCTTGTGACAGGTGAGCACTGAAGTCTGGAGAGGAGACATGAGCTGCCCAAGAGCCTATAGGAGGTCTGCGATTGAGCTAGGTTTAAACCCACATGATCCTGATCTCTTTGTAGTGGGCTCTCTTCCCTACCAGGCTGTCTTCCCAGATGCCTGAGCATCTGATGGTGGTGACAGATTTCATTATGTAACTTCAGACATCTTTCAACTCTGTTTGTCAACCATTTACTGACTGACCCCATTGTGGTCAGTTCTGGGTTTTCTGGAAGAAGGGCCAGTCTTCCCTGGCTCAGATTCAGCAAAAATGCACTTGCTTTGACCCTTGTTAGTCCTGGGAACAGAAAGCTCTACTTCCTGGCTAGTGTTGATGTATATTTTAGCCTAATACAACCTGGAGGAGTGTTACTTTTCAAGGATGGACACTGGCTTTGGGATAAGACAGGCCCGGGTTTGAATCTCACTGTACCTCTTGTTATCTGGACATGTCACATTTACTCTATGGCCCTTAGTTTCCTTTTCTATTAAATGGGGATACAAATACCTCATTCTATTCCTGTGAGGATTTGGTGAGGTAATATATGTGATTAGCACATAGACTGCACTGAAACTGACTGTTTTATCGTTGGGGGTCATGGCCATGTTTTCTGATAGAAGTCAGTGTGTTACCTGCCTAAATATAGAGTTTTAAGGATAAATGGTATTCCAGAGCCAACAGATTTAACCTTCTCATTTTGCCAGTGAGAGGCCTAAAGCCCCAAAGGCCCACAGTGCATGGGAGTGGAATGGAGACAGAAGTTAGGTCTCTGATTTCCCATTTGCTCCTTCTTGGGGTCAGTCTGCTCCTGGGCCTCTGGCAGTGCTTCAGCTTAGCCCACGAGATGATCTCTCTTGTGCACATGAGTCCCCATGTGGACCAGTTGTGTTCCCTTATGCTGGGCTTACTGAGAAATCCAAATGAGATTGCGTTCCTACAGCATGATAGCTCCTGGAGGGGCCTGGGGGCCTGTGTGGGAAGAAGACAGGCAGCCGTTTGGGTCTAACTTTGATGTGGACAACAAAAGGAATCCACTTCCTTTTATTGTGACAGTTGAGGAGTGCACGGACAGGAAGAGATTGGTGACAAGGTCTCCACCAGCCACACAGAATGCAGATTATGGGCAAAGAACACGTGGGGCAAGACTTCACCAGGCTGTGTGCAGGATCTGAAGGTGCTGGGAAGGACACAGCTGGTGGAAGGCAGACTGGAAGAGTGATAAGGCCACGAGTGGAGGGAATAGTGAGGGACATCACAGAGCAGAGACACGAGGCAGGTGCAGAACAAAAGGGGAGAGAGGGACCAAGTCCAGCTGTGCAGCCGCTGAGAAGGGTTGCCAGTGATCAGACAAATCAAAGGAGGCAGGACTTGGCCCCAGGACTTGGCTGACCTCCTGGCTTTACACTCTCCAGCCCTCTTCCTCCCCTGCTCGTTAGGGAGGATGGGGCACCAGACCCTGCATCAGCTGCCTCCTGAGAGGAGTAATTAGTCTTAGAATTACTTCTGCAAGAGGTTGCAGTGTGTGCACACACGTGTGTATATACAAGTGTGTGTGAGTGAGTGTGTGCAGGTGTGTGTGATTGGGGCCATCTGGAGGAGAGGCTTTCACTAGGAGGAGTTAGTGCCTACATTTCCCTGCCTCTCTTGGATTCTACTGAGCTCCTATGAGCTGCCCCAGCATGGCCCCTTTCTAACCTCATCTAAATCATGAAGCTCTCCAACTGGCCCAGGCCACCAGATGGGTTGGTGTGGTCCAGACTATAAAACAGTGCCTATTTCCTCCCTGAAATGTGCCTTCCCACTTAACTATCTCCAGCAAACCGGGCCTCAGTGCAGAGTCAGTACACATGCTGGCATCTGGGGCCCCACTTGAGCCGGTGTACTGGTGTGGGCCTTGGCCTGCCACCCTACCTTCCCAGCTGGACAGGGAGATACTGATGACTTCAGGAAGTCCTAGATTTATGTGGGGGGGGGGCTGCATCTGCTCTCAGGAAAGCCCCATTGGATGGAGCCACAGGTACAGAAACTGAGACATGTGGGTACCCTTCAATGCCATACCACATGAGTACTCAACTACCTGGCCTTGCATGGATGCAAGTGAGAACAGACCAGGACTGCAAGAGTCCCCCTGGGGAGAATGCAAAGGAAACAAACCTACAAAGACTGCTGTTTCTGAGATATAGTGCAAAATTCTCCTCATCCCCTGTCTAATTTAATTCTCTGCATGTCACAGATGAGGGACTGAGGTACAGAGCAGTGTAGCAACTGACCAGTGGTCCCACAGCCAGCAAGTGCATCAAAGAGGGAGCCTCTGTTCCTGGGCCAACCTCTTTCTCCACCACTGAAGACAGAGATGCCCACTGAATGTGATAGTAACAGGAGTCCTTCTGTGTCCCCAGGACGAGCCCAGGGCTGCCACAGAGAAAGATTAGAGAGCTGCAAAGCATAGACAGGCAAGATGAAAACTGCAGGAGTGTTATTTTCCTGCCACTCAGGTTTTACTGGAAAGCTTATGTGGCGTGGGACAGGGGCAGGAAGGGGAAAGAGAGGTCAGAGGGCTTTGGGGAAGAAAGGCAGGTTCAGGGCTTCTCCTTACAGACAAGTTCTTGCTTGCTGGACTTCAGCCTTGCCCTCCTCTCTTCCCTGTGCCCGGTTTCTGGTGTTTCTCCCAGGAGGCTCTGGTCCCAGAGCCATCTCCTGGCAGTAAAGGATCCAGGTCTGAGAGAGCTGATGCTGGAAGGGCCTTCAGAGTCAGTGAGTCCAACTGGCTTTGCAAAGGATGACGCAGTTTAGAGAGAGGAAAGAAGCACACATATCACACCAGGGTCAGCAGCAGGTCTGAGCCAGGCCCAGCTCTCCTGAGTTCACTTATAGTGACCTCTATATCTTTGTACATTCCATTCTCTCTGCTGACATAACTTTTTCACTTTATGTCTTATTGCTTTTTCATTCAACTGCTATTTATTGAGAGTTTCCTGTGAGCCCTTGTTCTAGGTAGTAGGGGCATAGCATTGAAGAAAAGAAGTGAATATGCCCACCATCCTAAAGCTGTCATCCCAGTTCAGGGGCAGACAATGAGCAAAAATAAATGCATACCCAGAATATAAAGCATGTGAGAAATACTATGTAGAAAAATAGGGCAAGAAAGAGGTTTATGGAGTGCTAGGAGAGGGGATGTGGTTTATTTTAAATGGATTAGTCAGGAGAGACCTCACAGCAGGAGCCTGATGAAAATGACATCATTGTGAGGATAAGTGGGGGAGAGGAAACAGCAGGGGCCATGTCCCTGAAGCAGGGCTTTGCCTGGCATGTTCTGGAACCAGCAAGCAGGTGAGTATGGCTGGGCATGTGTGAACAAGGGACAGAGATGTAATAGAGGAGGGTGCAGAAGTGGGTGATGGTGGGCAGTGCAGGAAATCATGCAGCATCTTGGGCTTTCGTGGTGGAAGAGACGAGAAGCCATATAGAACAATGGCATCATCTGACTTACTCTGAAAGGGGTCTCCCAGGCAAGGATGGAAGCAGTTAGTCAACTGTGTTAATGTAGCAGTGGCTTGGACCCAGGGGGATGGCAGTAGAGGCAGGGAGCAGTAGTCAGATTACAGACGTGTTGTAACGATGGAGTCAGTAAGATTCTCTAACAGATTAGATCTAAGGTACAGATGGGAGCCAACAGGAACTCAAAAGTTCTTGAATGGCTGTAAGGATAGAGCTGCCATTCCCAGTGATAGAGAAGACCACGGAAGGAGCTGGTTTTGTGGAAAAGATCAGTAGTGAGCTTTGGGGCATGCTATGTTTGGGGTGCCCATTAGATATCCAAGTAGACAATTAGATATACCGTCTTGAGTTCAGAAGAAGGGTTCATGCAATGGTTGTAAGTTTGGAATCACCAGTCTATCAATAGCATTTGAATCATGGGCCAAGATGAGATCATCATGGGAATGAATACAGATAGAAAAGAGGAGAAGCTCACGGACAGTCCCCTGAATCACTCCAATGGTAAGTGGTCAGATGAGGAGGAGGTCAGTGAAGACTGAGGAAAACTGGGGAAGAGCAGCCAGTGGGGTAAGAAATGCGCCCTGAGAATGGGGTCTGCTGGAAGTCATGCGGAGACGGGGCCAAGGAGGGGCATAGACACGGGAGAAATGCTGTACAGATGAGGACTGAGAATGCCACGGGGCTAGGTAACGTGGAGTCTGTTGCTGACCTTGACAAGGAAGCCAAAGGTAGCAGTGAGGATGAAAGCCAGAATGTGGTGGCTTCAAGAGCAAAAGAGAAGAGGGAACTTGAGAACAGTGAGCATAGACAGTATTTCCAAAAAATGTTGTAGTGAGAAGCAGATGAATGGGGTACCAGCTGGTGCTGACTCCCTTCCTCTAGCTCCTAAACCTGGCACCTGGCTCTACCCTTCCTCTGCTGGGGAGCCATTACTGACAGACCACAGTCCATGAGGCTTTGGTCATGCTACACCCTGTGTTTGTTTCAGCCCTCCTCCCACTCCCCAGTTCCTATTGGTGGAGGGTTTGCCTGCAGACTGGGACTCTCCCGCTTGTTCCCTGTTCCTGGGGACCTCTTCTGCAGATGTCCCCTTGTGCATGTCAGCTAGACCTCTACTTCAAATGTCACCTCCCTGAGATGGCCCCTCTCACCCTACCTAAAACAAAGCACTGACTGCACCACACTATCTGTCTCATGACAGCTCTCAGCACTGTTTGAACTTACATTATTTATTTGTGTGCTTGCTTCACTAGAATGCAAGTTCATGAGAGTGGGACTCCCACCCATGTGAGCTTCCTGACTTCCCCAGTGCCTAGACCCACACGTCCATCTCCTTCCTAAATACCTCTTACAGGAATGAATCTCCTCATGTTAAAGAGGAACATGTGCTTTTCCATAAATAAACTTAACATCTAATATCTACTCACCATTCCTGATGACAGAAAACATCACGTGTTCAAATTCCTGATAAAGTCAGGCAAGTCTGGTTTAACCTTAGGCACTGTAGGATCTCCTCTCCCACTCCTGCTTTATGGAAGGTATAAATTTTTAGATGTCTTCCATGAGTCCCAAAAGTCTGCTTAGAAACTTCAAAAAGTTTATTTTGAGGATCCAGCCCCAGACCCTCACCTGGATTGCATGCTGCTGACCAGAGGGATGTGCTTTGTGGGAGAGAAAGGATAGGGTCTCAACATTCCAAAATTTTGCACCCCCTCCATGCTGTCTCTCCTTTTTTGTGGCAGTGCTGATCATGTGACTTTGTAAACACCCTTTCCTTTAATAGCCCCAAGTTTCCAAGAGCAAAAACAAGACTCCATGTGTCCTCTGGCATCTGCTGGTGGTATTTCTGTGCTTAGAGTTTCACTGCTTCACTCCCTGCCTCCAGCTGGGGCAACAGCAGGAACTTTAGCCACCTTCCATCCCTGCCTCTAAGCAGCTCCAAGAAGCAAAGGAAGCTGAGTGGGTGATGCCAAAGATAAGTGTGAAATCTTCATTCAGGGATGAGAAGAGTGTGCTGAGTCCTGGCACCTCTGAAGGGCTGGATGGCTAATAAAGTCAGGTGAGCCCCAGCCCTCCTGAGGGGTCTGTGTTGCACCCACCTCCAGGAAGTAGGCAAAAGGGAGAGGGGCTGGAGCCAGGATTTTACCTGGAGAGAGAAACATTCCAGCTGGCTGAGGCTCAGGGACCCCAATCTTCTGTAGCTTCCTAGGCCTTGCATAGTACAAACATTTTTGGTGTGTACAGCATGACGTCAGAGTTTAAAAATACAGTTTGCAATTTTTGCCCATGACTCCTAAATGCAACTCATCCAGTTCATTCAGTGCTCAACCAAGCACACAGCAATCAATTTAGTCCTGGGCGGAGGAGGGGGAGCTAGCTGTATTGGACTACTAAAGACTCATTTGCATCTCTCCAAAATGCCACCATGCTAATGTGAGTTTTCTGTCACTGAAATAATTCCTCTTTCCCCTCAGTTTTATGGAGGTATAATTGAAATGTGCCATGTAAGTTTAAGGTGTCCAGCATGATGTTTTCATACACACATATATTGCAGGATGATTATTCACAATAAGCTTAGCTATCACTTCACATGATCTACTCACTTTCAAGTATATGACAGCATATTGTTAAGTCTAGTCACCATGCTGTAAATTCCCAGAATTTACTCATTTTATAACTGGAATTTGTACTCTCTGTGAACAACATCTCCTTTTCCCCACCGCCACTCCCTGGCAGCCACCACTCCTCTGTCTGCCTCCATGTTTGGCTTTCTTACATTCCACATGTAAGAAAGAACGCACTGTAGTTCTCTTTGTCTGATTTATTTCACTTTACATAATGTCCTCAAAGTATCCCACACCTTCTTCCATTCATCCATTGATAGATTGTTTCCATGTTTTGGCTATTGTAAATAATGCTGCAATGAACATGGGGGTGCAGGTATCTCCTCAATATAGTGATTGCGTTTGAAATTGTTCCTTTTTATTCACAATACTTCTTTGACTTCACTTCCCTCACCACCCCACATCCAACCTCTTAGAGTGGATTGGACCATTTGTCTTAACATTAGGGTTCCTGTTTTCTGATTCAGGAGCAGGTTGGCAGCATCAAGGTCCTGGACCTTGGGGATTTCCATCCCACTCCAAATGTTTATGCCCATGACCCCAGCCTTTAATGAAAGGCCCAAGAAAGTTCCTTATCACATTTTAAAAAGGTTTTCCAATCTCATTTTTAGTCTCCTGGGCCTAGAAGTCTCCTGAGTCCGGGCCATGGCACACAGCCTATGACCAGAATCATACCCCCTGCAGCCTCAGCAGAGAGCTTCTGCCTTTGTTTTTTATGCCATGAGGATGTACTCAGGAAGGAACCCAAAGAAATATGTGGCGAAAGGATGTATTCCCAGGAAGGATTAGGTTTTTGGAGTTAAAAAAATGCTTTCTAACACAGCATTTATACCTGTTGTATCTGTTCACCTGTGTTGCTTTTAAACTGCAAGCATCACAGTACAGATTTGACTTATTTATTTACTTTATCTATTTATATATTTCAGAAGGGTATCACATAGAACCTGGCACTTATTTGGTGCTCAAACAAATCATTGGGAAAGCACAGTGAACTGACATTTCTATGAGCATAAGGTAAAAAAGAACAGATTTATGCCTCTACCTTAAAAAGTTAAAAAAGAAAAAAGACACTACATGAGACAATGGTTGTTAAGCTACTAGACACATCAGGCAATGAAGGAAAAATAAATACTTTTTCAAAACCCAAATCTAAAATAATTTAACACCAGCAGACTCTGAACCGTAAGAAATATAAAGCAGTCCTTCAGGATCAAGGAAAGTGACATAAAATGGAATTATGGCTCCATACAGAGGAAGAAAGAGCCGTGTAACTGGTAACCACCTGGAGGAAAGCTTATTGTTTATTTTTTTAATGTTTATTTATTTTTGAGAGAGAGAGAGACAGAGCGTGAGTGGGGAGGAGCAGAGAAACAGAGAGACACAGAAACCGAAGCAGGCTCCAGACTCTGAGCTGTCAGCAGAAAACCCAACATGGGGCTCGAACTTACAAACCATGAGATCATGACCTGAGCCAAAGTCGGATGCTATCAACGGAGCCACCCAGGTGCCCTTTTTGCTTACTGTTTAAACCTAAAGAATATATGCTTATTTAATGCAAAATTGAGAGCAATGTATGATGACAATATAATTTGTTATATGTATAATATGTATACATGTAGAAGAGAAAAGTATCACACCAACAGCACTGGGGCAAGAAGGGGAGAAAGGGAAGCACACTCTTCATAAGTTTTTATGCTACAAGGGAAGGGGTAGAATGTGGAGGTGGGCTGTGCTGAGTTAGAGATCCATATAGTAAATCCAGTGTAACCACCAAAATTACACAGTGAAGAGTTACAGAGAAGTCAACAACAGAGATGAAATGAGATCATATAAAACTCAGTGCAAAAGAAAAAGGAAAATAGGCAAGACAGAAAACAAATCTCAGGATGCTAGATTAAACTCAACCATAGCAATAATCACACTACAGGCAGTGATCTAAATACTCTGACTAAAAGGCAGAGATTGTCAATTTGAATTTTAAAAGACCCAATTATACATATTTTTTAATTTTTGAAAAAATTTACATCCATGTTAGTTAGCATATAGTGCAATAATTTCAGGAGTAGAATCCAGTGATAAATCTCCCACATATAACACCCAGTTCTCATCCCAGCAAGTGTCCTCCTAAATGCCCCTTGTCCATTTAGTCCATCTCCCCTCCCACAATCCCTCCAGCAATCCTCAGTTTGTTCTCTGTATTTAAGAGTCTCTTATGTTTTGTCCCTCTCCCTGTTTTTATATTGTTTTTGGTTCCCTCCCCTATGTTCATCTGTTTTATATCTTAAATTCCACATATGAATGAAGTCATAAGATCCTATGATATTTGTCTTTCTCTGACTGACCAATTTCACTTAGCACAATACACTCTAGTTCCATCCATGTTGTTGCAAATGGCAAGATTTCATTCTTTTTAAAAATTTTTTAATGTTTATTTTTGAGAGAGAGACAGACAGACAGAGTGTGAGCAGGGGAGGGGCAGGGAGAGGGAGACACAGAATCCAAAGCAGGCTCCAGGCTCTGAGGTGTCAGCACAGAGCCTGACCTGGGGCTCGAACTCACGAACCATGAGATCATGACCTGAGCCAAATGCTTAACCGACTGAGCCACCCAGGTGCCCCATAATTTTATTATTCTTGGTTGCCAAGTAATATTCCATTGTGTGTGTGTGTGTGTGTGTGTGTGTATCACTTCAAGTATATATTATCTGGGAGGAATCCATTTCAAATATAAGGACACAAATAAGTTAAAAGTACAATAAATGCTTGCCTTCTACCAATCAAAAGAAAGCTGAAGTGGGTAGCTGACTTCAAAGTAGATTTTAGAGCAAAGAATATTACCAGGGATACAAGGTCATCTTTTAAAGATTAAGAGGCAATTTATGAAGAGGATATAATAAATCTAAGAATTTGTTAATCTAATCAGAGATTTTCAAAATATATAAAGCAAAACTATTAGAATTACAAGAAACAACAGAGGAATTCACAGTTATGGCCAGAGGTCTCAACACAACTGACTTAATATTTGACAAAACAAGGGGGTGTGAAATCAGTACAAATATAGGGGACTTGAATCATGCAGTGTAACAAATCATCCTAACTGCTACTATCAAATATGCCGTGCAATGAAAGTAGAATGTATTTTCTTTTCAAGAGGACATGGAGTATTTACCAAGATGGAGCATATTCTCATCCATAAAATAAGACTTAATAAATTTAAAAAGATTCAAATCATACAAAGGATGTTATTTGACAACAGAGGAACAAAATTAGAAATAACAAAGATCTTTTGAAAATCTCCCAACATTTGGAAAATAATAATTTAACATAATTATAACTAACTCATAGATCAAAGGAGAAATCAAAAAGGAAATTAGGAAGTCTTTTGAACCAGAAAATAAAAACAACATATCAATAACTTTTAAATGTAGCTAAAACAGCCCTTAGAGGAAAATTTATAGCATTAAGGGCACATATTAGAAAAAGAAAAATTTCAAATTAATGGCCTTGGCTATCATCTTAAGAAACTAGAAAAAAGAAACATAAATTAAACTCAAAGTAAGTGGAAGAAAGGAAATAATAAAGATGAGACTTATCTTTGAGATATCAGTAAGACAAAAACTGAAAGCAACATAGAAAACCAATGAAACAAAAAGCTGTTTTTTAAGAAGACTGATAAAAATGAAGTTGCCAGCCAGATGGAGTGGGAAACAAAGAGAGAAGACATGAAGGACCAGTACCTGAAATGAAAGAGGTCACCTTATTACAAATTCCGTAGGTATGAAAAAATAATAAGAGCGTACTATAAACAACTTTATGCTGATAAATAAAAACAGATAAAATATATTTCCTAAAAGACAAAAACTAACAACATTCATTCAAAAGGGAATAATCTGAAACACTCCAAATCATTTAAAGACATTGTGTTTTTAATTAAAAACCTTCCCACAAGGAAACCTTCAGGCACAGATGGTGAATTCTAACAAACATCTAAGGAATGAATTATATCAATTCTCTCACAAATTGCTGTAGAAATTAAACAAAAAAAAATCCCAAAACTGTAGATCAGTATCCCTCATTAACATAGAAGCAAAACTTCTTAAAATTTAGCAAATCAAATAAAAGGACATGTAAAAAAGGATTAAACAAACCGAGTCAAATAGGGTTTATCTCAGAAATGCAAGGTCTTTTTAACATTCAAAAATCAATCAATATAATTCACCATATTAACGGACTATAATCATCTCAATAATGCAGACTTTTTTTTTTCAAAATCCAACATTCATTTTTGTTAAAAACTCTTAGCAGAGTAGGAAGAGAATGAGCATCCTCAAGTGACAGGGAAAAAAGATAAAATGTATACAAAACTTTATGAATTTACATGAAGTTATTAACACTAATAAGCAGTATACAAGATTGGTAAACAAAAATAATTGTGTTTTTACATACTAACAGTGAAAATCAGAAACTGAAGATAAAACATTCTGTTTGCAATATGATCACTTTGATAATACATATGAAATATGTAGGGAAAATATGACGAAATATGTGCAAAACTTGTTCACCGAAAATTACAAAATTTTAAATAATTAAAGGTAAGCTAATAAATGAAGAGATAATTTCATATTTATGAATTGAAACACTTAATATTGTTAAGATGTCCATTCTTCTTCAAATTAATCTATAGATTTAATTAAATCCTGGTCAAAATTTCAACAGGCTTTTCTTTCTTTTTTTGTGTGTGGAACTTGACAAGTTTATTCTAAAATTCATATGGAAGTGCAAAGGACCTAGAATAGCTAAAACAATTTTCAAAAATAACAAAATTAGAGAACCTACATTATCTGACTTCAAGACTTCTATAAAGTACAGTAAATAAGACAATAGTGGCAGAATAGAAAAATTGACCAAAGGAACAAAATAAGAATTCAGAGATAAATGCAAACAGATATGGCTACTTGATTTTTGACAAAGATGCACAGGCAATTGAGAAAGGGTAGTCTGGAACAACTGGAGATCCATATGCTGTCTTCTACACTCCCTCCATCCACCCCCACAGAGAACTCCTTTGTTCATACCTTTCATCATATGCAAAAGTTAGCTTATAGAAGGAAGCATAGGAAAAAAATCTTTGTGACCTAGCATTAGGCAAAGATTTCTTAGATATGACACCAAGAATAAGATTCATAAGAGAAAAAAATTGTTTAATTCAATTTTATCAAAACTAAGAACTCCTTTTTGAAACTGTTTGAAAATGAAAAGATATAGCCCCAGGGGTGCCTTTGGCTCAGGTCATGATCTTGCAGTTAGTGAGTTCGAGCCCTGCATCAGGCTCTGTGCTGACAGCTCAGAGCCTGGAGCCTGCTTTGGATTCTGTGTCTTCCTCTCTCTCTCTTCCCTTCCCCTGCTCTCTCTCTCTCTCTCTCTCTCTCTCTCAAAAATGAATAAACTTAAAAAAAGAAAAGAAAAGATTAGGTCCCAGACTGAGGAAAATATGTGCAAATAATTTATCTGATAAAGAACTTGTGTCAAGAATATATATATTTCAAAAACCCCTCAGAATTCAGCAATAACAAACCAAACAGCTCAGTAGAGTAACAGAGAAAATATTTGACTAGACAATTCACTAAGGAAGATACATGGAGGCAAATGGGCAAACAGAAAGTGCTTAATATCATTAGTCATTAAGGAAATGCAAACTAAGTCACAATGAAATAACACTGTATATTTATTAGAATATCTAAAACTAGAAAAACAGCATACAAAATGTTGGCAGGAATGTGCAGCAGCTGGCATTCTCAAGTACTTCTTGTGGGAATGTGAACTGGGACAAACATTTTGGAAAACAGTTGGGTGGTTTCTTAAAAAATAAAGCATACACCTACTAATGACATAGTCATTTTACTCCTAGGACTTTATCCAAAAGAAATGAAAGCATATATCCATCCAAAGGCTTGTCATGAATGTTCATAGCAGCTTTATTTGTAATAGCCAAACCTGGAAACAACCCAAATGCCCATCAAGAGATTAATGGATTAAAAAAGTGAGGTGTATCCATACAATGAGGGCATTCACGACACAGCAATAAAAAAGAATGAATAATTGATACATGCAACAACTTGTTTGAATCTCAAAGTAGTTTTGCTGAGTGAGAGAATCCAAGTATAAAAGAGTACATACTAGATGATTCCATTTATAGAAAATTCTTGAAAAAGCAAACAGATTTATAGGGACCAAAGTAGATCAGTTGCTTTCTGGGGATTGTAGGGTGGGACAGTCATGAGGGAGGAAACACAAAGCAGCATTAGAAACATTTTAGAGGTGATGGATATATCAATTATATGTCAAAAAGGCGGTAAACATTAAAGGTTACAAGTATAGTGAATTGAGGCTGATTTCTCTATTTCTACCTGCCCACCTAGATTAATGGAGGTGTGTTTTAGGGATACATTATTGGAACATGGTAGGTTCTTCGCAGGGAAATCAGGACCTGGTGGCAGAGAGAAGTTTGAGGACCATGTATTGTATATCCATGTGTCTGACTTAAGTACTTTAAGGGAATTATCCCATTTAATTCTCATAAAAACCCTATGAGGTATCATCATTACTTCCATTTTACAGATGAGGAAATAGAGGCTGAGAGATTGAACAATGAACTCTAGAACCAGAGAGCCAGCACTGATGCCCCAAGACTGCACTGTCTGTGCCACCACAGAGCTTGCCTGGGGGCCCTACCTCCACCTAAAAATCTCTGCAGTGGGGGAGGGGAATCACTCCCAAGGATGTCCTCTGGCTTGTTCTGGCCTCAAATGTGGTAGCCATAGACCCAGGGGCACTGATATTCTTGCATTAAGGGTGACCAACTGCCCCCCCGCTTTAACTGGGACTGGAGGGGTCCCTGGAATGCAAGTCTTTCATTTTAAAACTGGGATGAGGGGCGCCTGGGTGGCTCAGTTGGTTAAGTGTCTGACTTGTGGTTTTGGCTCAGGTCATGGTCTCATGGTTTATGGGATCCAGCCCCACATCAGGCTCTGTGCTGAGAGTGTAGAGCCTGCTTGGGATTCTCTCTCTCTCTCTTCCCCTTCCCTGTTGGTGCGTTCTGTTTCTGTCTCAAAACAAACAAACAACCAATAGGATGAGTGAGTCACCCTAACTCTGCCAGGCAGAGGCCTTGTGCATCCAGGCTCTGGTTCGCATGACATTTCCAGAACATTTTCATGGACTACAACTAGATGGGTGACATGGTTTCACAGATTAAGGAGAAAAAGAGTGACGTTCTTTTTAATGCTTTTATTTTTCTGCTAGCTAATGTCAGGATCACTAGGAAAGACGATTCTAGCTTCTTCAGCCTTCCGTTTCCAGTTGGGGGCCTCCCCAGGGTAGGGAGCTGTGAAGGCAAATACGGACTTCTGCTTGGGAGTAAATGGTGGTCAGTGAGAAACAGCTTTTCTAAATGTAGGCTTCGCCTGACCCCACCAGGTGATGGACATGACTCCTCTACTTGTTTGGCTTCTTTTGCCCCAACACACCTGGCTTGGGAACCTGTTTTGGACTTTGGGGCTGCTCTTGGGTTTGGGAGCTCTTGTTCTGAGTTTGGGGTGATGTGGGCTCAGAGTTCTTAATAAGGCAAGTGCACTCAGGCTTGGGTTCTAGACAGCAGCACTTGGGCTGAACGCAGCATGGAGACTTTTTCGGGCAGCATGGGGACTTTTGTGGGCAGCATGGGGACTTTTGTGGGCAGCATGGGGGCTTCTGTGGGCACCCTGGAGATTTGGGTGGGCAGCACGGGGATTTTGACTGGCTGCACAAATTGCATTTTGGCTGGTCACACATCTTCTGGAGTTTTGAACGTCCTAGGAAAAAGAGAAGAACATTCTCAGAAGGACAGCTGGCTGACTGCTTTCACTCCCTCTTCTCTGACCCCCAAGTGCATCCATCCCCAGAGTGAAAACTGAGACCAGGCTGGGAAGGCAGAGTTGGATGCCTCTTGGGCACAAGTCAACCCCTCAGTTCTGTGCCTTTCCATGTGTCAGTGTGCTGGTTGTTCACCAGGTGGTCATTAACCATATGGAAATGCAAAGACCAGAACATGTAAGAAAGTTGCCTAAGGTTTCTCAGTTAATGAGGAATAGTGTGACACTTAGTAGCCTGAGTTCAAGTGTAAAGTCAGGCACTTGCCAGACATTGTCTCATGAGTGACCACAGCCAGCCTAAGAGGTCAGCATTTTTGCCCATTTTCCATATTAGGACAACTGGGTCTTGGAGGTCTACGTCAGCTGCTGTAAGTGGATCCAAGCTGGACTCCGACCCAGCTCAGAGACCATGCTTGTTTTGGTGTCAAATGTGGCACCCAGAGACCCAGGGGCATCAGGAGTCTTGCACCTTGTGTGACCTCCCATCACATCCTTCTGGAATGCACCACATTCTCCCATGTCTCAGCAGGTAGGAAGCCAGCTGCCAGGGTGGGGGGCTTCAGTGACAGGAAATGGAGAGGAGGGGTTCTGGTACTGGGCGTCTGAGATCTCAGCTGAGTCCAGGCCAGCCTCCATAACACCTGGGTCCTGGGGAAGTCGCAGAGCACTTCTTCACCTCTGGGCGCTATCTCTTGGCATAGATGTCAGTGATAATGAAGCCAAATGAGACTTTATAGATATCCTCAGACCCAACCATTCAGGACTTGTGTAATTTCCTAGTTCTTTTAGGAGTGGGAAATTTCAAGACAATCCTGTCTTTGCGCCTCACCCACCCAACCCAGGAAATCCAAGTGCCCCTGAACAGCTCCCAAGGTCTCAGTCCTAATATGTGGCTCTATAGCAGCCCCTTCTTCTCCCACCCCCACACCCTGGTTTTTGCCCCACCTCCCCAATAGCAGGTGGATAAAAGCTGCTGTCAAGGCCTCAGAGCAGGACAGAGGGTCTAGAAGTGGCCAGGAGTCAGAAGGCAGAGGGACCTGGGGAGTCATCTAGACTTGAGGCAGACAAGGAAGAAGGGGGAATGAGCATGTGCCTCCAGTCAGGTACATCCCACAGGCTATACGCCCACACTGGGAGGTGCCAAGTCTGTGAGAGCCTGGCCTCCTGGGTGGAGGACGATAGGCGTGACAGCTGCTGAGGTAAAGCTGCCACTGCCATCTGGCCTCCAGCACTCACGGATAAGCCTCTGGCCTACATGGGTTTTTTAAACTGAACCAATTCCTGCTATGGGCTTTCCACGAGGCATACACATTCATGCATCTGGTGTGTGCGTGCAGAAGCACAGGCACAAGGACAGCAGGACTTGAGGTTTCTGACAACGGCCGTGTGGCTGGACCAAGCAGAAATTTCTGTGGACTTGTTCATTAGGCTCTAACACTGGAGCATGTGTGAGCAGCTCACAGGGAGCTTGTTTCTGCTCTGGCCTCATTGCCTCCTGTCCATGGGCCTTCTCCACCTCATTCCTGCCCTGCCCTGCCCTGCTCCAAATACTCCACTTGATGCTTTGAAAGCCATATCTTTCATCTTTTTGTTCTGTTCTTTTCTATGTTCTGAGGATGGGGGAACTCCATCCCCCTAAAAATTCCCCTCACACCAAAGACTTCCTGAGGGTTACCAGAGAGGGGCAGAAAGCTGTATCATCCCCTCCTTGCCAAGACCGCTTCTGTTCACTGAAAATGTGCAGGACTCTCAAATCAGGTGTCTTTCTGACACCTGAAGATGACCTACTTCACTGCAGACACAGGGCCTTGGTGGCTTCAGATGATAGGTTTCAGGCTGGCAGCCTCAACCCTTTTCATCTGCAAATCCACCCCAGTCTGCTCATGTGTACCAGCGGCCTCCCACTGAGCCAGGCGTGGCAGACACGTCCACCCACTGAAAACAGTAACTTTCAAAGTGACGATCTGTGCGCTGCCCCAGTCTAAGCTCTCCTCACCTCAACTTTTGGAACCAACAGAGCTTCATCTTGGAGTTCCTCTGTGGGAAAGAACCCTTGGGGTGTGCCTGAGGCACCTGTCACTGTGTTCCTTGCTGCTGAGGGACAGACTGTGGCCACTACCCTTTGGAATCCACTATGTTATGAATCTCCTGAACTAGAGCAGCAGACGTGAAAGAAATTTGAGGAGGATCACCTTGCAAGGGCCCCCACCGCTGGGTCTACACCCTTCACACTCCCAAGTCCTTGGTCATTTGGCTACAGTCTGAACTGGGTCAGCGGCAGGCTCTCACCCATGAGGGGAAAGTGACTGTGGGAGGAGGGTGTTGGCCTCAATTTGTTTGTGACTCTTTGCCTGTCTATCTCTCAGGAATTCATTCTGTCATTCAGGAAGAGTTTTCTACTTAGTTTTAAGACGACAGCTGGACCAGGAGTCCTAAGGGGTGGGAGTGGGGACAAGTGACACAGTCCCTTCTTCCAGCTCAAGAGATGCCAAAAAAGCTGAAGTGGCAGAGACCTGTGGATGCCCTGACTTGCCTGGGAGGGAAAAGGAAGGAAGAGGCAGAGCAAGGGAGACACACAGAAAATGAACACAAAACAGTCATCAGCATAAAAGTGGGGAAAAGGAGGGGAGTAAAAGGCCACAGGAGTTTTGCTCCCTGTCTCCTCAGAGACAGAGCTTTGGGAGCTGTTTGGAGTAAAGTCTGTGTGTGTGCTTGGGCACCAGCAGCCACAGCAGGGTGTGCGTGTGCAGGGAGCCTGCTATCTATCCTCTCTGTCTACACCTGTCCCCTAGGGGCCAAACCCAAGTTCAGGATCTGAGAGGTCGAAAAGGTGGAGGGAGCCCCTTTCTCACTTTCTGTTGCTTTTCTTTGTGAATGTTTTTGCCTCCTTTATGACTTCTTCTCTCTGCCCCTCTCTATCTCTCTCTCTCTTTCTCCTCTTCTATGTCTATGGTTTACCTTTCTCCTCTGAAGGGCAGTGCTCCCGAATTGACAGTTTGGAGCTTCCTTTCTGGAAGGCCAGACTGTTTGTCAGGCTCTATGCTTTCAAGTCCCAGCTGGGCTATTTCTACAAAATCAATTCTTATCCTGGTCGCCAGAGGGCACCCAGAGCTCTTGGCCAGGGGTTCCCCTAGCTTCCCCCACAGACATCCCTGCTGAGCCCATCCCCTAAGGACAGTCCCTGGGAACAGGTCCTGAATGGGGGAAGGTTGCCATGTCACAGATGAAGAGGAAGTGAGAAATCAGTCTTCTGCACTGTGGCATTGGGAGGGCAAGGAGTGGTCTCAGGTCCCTACCTCCTGAGCTACCTGAGCTACTGCTTTGCTGCCTGGACAATGGCAAGGCTGGCTTCTATTTGATCTCCGCCCACCAGCCCCACCCCATCCCCTCACTACATGTGAATCTTAACTTCAACATCATCCCCTTGAGGAAAACTTCCCTAGCCCAAAGGGGTGATGCCGCCATGTAACTTCCTGGGGGGGGTCCCTTCACTTCTTGTTACATTCTCACACACTTGTGGTTTCCCTCATGATCTGACTTTTCTAGTCTGTTTGCTTCCTGAGCACAGATATCTGTGCTTCCTGCTTGCCACTATTCTCAGTGTTTAGCACAATGAATGACATGATGTGGGCTTCAACAAGTGAGAAATGACATGAAGAGAGGACCCAAAGAAACAAACTTTCTCTGGGTTACCTGTTTTGGCTACTTCTCTTCAGTTTCTTCTTAATTTATGATGGTCATTTTTGACCCCTCAGAAAAACAGTCTTCTCTGGACTGGTTCCAGCAGATATGACCTCCTCTCAGCAACCTAGTGAGTCCATGACTGTGAGATGCCAAATGGTTTCTCTTCTCTCCTAGATTCTGAGGTTCTAAGCCTCTGTGACACAGTCATTCTTCCCCCAAGATTCTGTGACTGTGACTGATCAACCAGCATGCCCTGCTGGTGGGACCGCTCAAATCCTCTTGTGTTTTTCTCTCCTGAAGGACAAAGGGAGGTCTGTAGTTAATCTAAAATCATTCAATCACCTAAAAAGGAAAACTAAAGGTCACATTTGTATAAACTGGCCACTATCTGCCAGGCTCTGTCCTAAACATGAAGTGTGTAAGTTCAATAAGATATAGTTCGCATGCCCAATGCTCTTCCAATTCAGTATAGAGACAAAAAAAGTGTCAGTCTTATACCATAAGAATGATGTGAAGGTAAGCCCTGGGTGTCACAGGAACACATGGGGCCAGGCCTGGGATAGGGAATGCTTTCTGGAAAGAGTATGTTTTGAAGTGGGGCATGGAGGTACATGTGAAAGGGTGTTTAGACTCAGGTGCACCAGCACTGATGAGCTGTAGGAGGAGCCTAGTGTGGCTGGACAGCCTGGGGAGAAAGGAGAAGAGGTCCAGTAAGCCACAAAAACAGGTACAGGCTGTGTTGATGACGGTCTGTACACCATGAGAGCTTAGAATTTATCCTGGGGGTCTGGGGAGACTTTGAGGGTCTTTTTTTAATGTTTATTTATTTTTGAGAGACAGAGAGAATGAGCAGAAGAGGGGCAGAGAGACAGACAGAGAATCCTAGGCTAGCTCAGCAGGCTCAGCAGGTTCAGCGGTCTCAGCGATGACAGCACAGAGCCCAATGCGGGGCTGGAACTCATAAACTGTGAGGTCATGACCTGAGTTGAAGTTGGACACTTCGCCTACTGAGCAGCCCTGGGCCCCCAGTCTTCAAGGGGTTTTAAACAGGAGAATCAAGGGCAACACAGAATCAAGGAGTCCTTGGGGGGCAAGGACTCCCATTTTATTCATTTTGATATTCCTCTCATCTAGCTCAGCACAAACACACACATGCACATCCAAGAGCCCTTTGTGCTGGCTCAGACTCTCTTCCCTGTGGTGTCTTCTTGACTAACACCCTCACCTCCTCTAAGTCCTCGCTTGTATGTCACTTTCCAAATGATGTGTTATACCGTGATCTTTCCATTTAAAATTACAGTCAGCCACCGTTTCCCTCACTCCAGTCACCTTTATATGGTTCTGTTTTCTTTCCCACAGGAGCACTTTTCAAGTACATGCAATATACTATGCATATGATGCACTATACATACATTATACTATACACACATACAATATTTCCTGGCCATTTTTATGTTTATTGTACACATGTGTGTATAGTATTTTAAAGTTGTTTTATTGAACTATAGCATGCATACATTGAGAGTCTGCACGAACACCACCCAGTCAAGAAACAGAGCATTACTTCCTGTACAGACTCTGCGTCACACAATTCCAGGAACTGAATTAGCAAGGGTAGAGCCGGCGAAGGCTGAAATATCACTGACAGGTGGAGCAGAGAGGCTCTGTGGTAGAGCTTTCTCTGAGATTGCTGTGGACAGCGGCCACAAAGGGGAGTGCATTGTTTGCTTTTGCTGGGTTCACAGGCTCCCACCAGAGATGGCCAGTTGTCCCAATATCTGCCTCTTCTTTGTCCATCACGCTGAATACTGTTCATCTCAGATACTTCTTGGGCCTTGACAGGCTAAGCTGAGCCACATGTGTCATAGTCCTCTCTCACAGGCCTTAGATTGGGGAATGTGTGTTTTCCAGGGAGCAGACCTTTCAGGGTAAGGACTCAATCATCTCCCTCACAAGTGTTTGTGCTTCTGCTGAGGGGTCTTTGGATTTATTATGGGCAATGGCCATATTTGATACCTTGTATAAGACTGAATTGAAACACAGCTAGTGAACTTTTTCTTTGTATAGAACTATAAGCAAAAAAGAATGTGCTTGCTATGCAAAAAAGCTTTTAGGCAAATCCCCTGGCTTCTCTTTCCACCCATCCCGATTGCTGTCTCTAAGCCATGTATACATTCTGGAACCACCCTGGGTCCATTTAGTAAATTCCTTGCTTTGGGGGTCAGTGGCCCCAAGATCAGAACAGGTTCAGGGCCATTTCTGTTCCACAGTATCCTGAACAGTCTGTGTACAACATGCATCAGCTTGCTGTGGTGTGTAGCAGGCCAGGATGGCATGATCAAGGGATGCCTCCTAAGTCCCACTGTATGAGTGGAAGCAAAACTAAAGCTGCAGCCTTGAACTCAAGCCCTTCTCTGTCCCCTGCTGAGATCTGGAAAGACCTCCTGTTATGATTCTGCTTTCAGGGAGTAGAAGTTTCACATCCTTTTCACAACCTCACTCTGACACTTTAGGTCCAAACTGCAATTAGAAATCAGAAGAACTACTCCTGAATGTAACCGTGGTTGCCCCTCTCCCCTTCCCCCCATAATGCCTCACCATTAGCAAGAATTCAGGAGGCCTTCAGGGTCATGACACAGTGTGAGAATGCCCAAGTAATTTGTGTCCATACACAGCTGTGCAAAGTCCAGTTTAAGGCTCAGCTTTCCTGCCCCTGATGGAAAACACAGCCATCCTTATAGTCCTGAAATGTGAACGGCATTTCCTCCTGAGTTGATTTACTGTCATATGAATTACAGTTACTGTCCCCAGTGAATAATCCTTCCAGGACAGAGATGTAGTCCATTTGTCAGAGAAACAAAAGTCACTGTGGCACAGTGAGTGCACATGTGTGAGTGTATATGCATATGAGTGTGTGAGTGTGCGTATGAGCGTGTGGGTGTAGGTGTGGGTGTCTGTGAGAGCACTGTGAGTGCACGTGTGTGTGTGTGTGAATGAGTGTGTGAGTGTGAGTATGAGTGTGTGGGTGTAGGTGTGAGTGTCTGTGAGAGACAGAGAAAGCATGCATGCCAGTATGCCTGTTGTCCATTTATTACCTTTCAGCTCCAAGTGCACCCTTTAGTAGAAGATCTATGATAAAGAATGCAGTCCTCTTGAGCATGCCTCCTCTGAAGTGAGCAGATGGTAAATCTTTTCCGTAGAGGGCACTGGAGAGACACTACAAGGGGGAGAAGCTTCCTGCAGATTCCCTTTCAGAGGACACGCAGGCAGATACAGGTGTGTGTGAAGACATCTGACGGCACCTGCCCAGCCATGGACCCATAATAGGATCCTCTGCCACCTTGCAGCTTCTGCATGAGGGTGACCTTTCCACAGGCCTCTTAACCCTGAAACCAAAGTTCCCACAGGGTTGGACCATGCACAGGCTCCTATGTGAGGGTGGGGTGGGGGTTGTCCATAAAGCTGGTGTTCCCCTACTGGGCATCCCTGCTGCTGGTTGCTCTGAAGGCCTTCTACCCCAATGTGGCCCATGCTCCCATCTCACATACAGGCCACTGTGGGTTCCTGATATCCCCTCCCTGTCTCACCCTGCACCTGAGAAGGTGGCCTCTGTTCCAGCAACTTCAGACCAGCTCCTGTTTGGCTAGACCAGACAACTCCTGTGCTGGTTGATGGCTGAACCACTCCTTTCCAATCATATGGACCCCTTCCAGGTTTGTCCCTGTGTGGTACTCTCCATTAGCCTTTTCCTTATAGTTACCTTTTCTTTTATTATGATTAATAATTCTTATATTGAATCTCCTTTGTCTAACCTAATAGTTGGTTTCTTTCCCATGATTGCATCCCCTGCTGCAGTCAACTAACCTGGACTTAAACCTCACCTCTATAATTTACCAGCTCTGTGACCTGGAACAAATTGCTTAACCTTAAGTTTCTGTACAGTGAAATGAAGAGAGACAGTACTCTTTCATAAAGAGTTGTTGTGAGGGCTGCATAACATAGTACATGTTTAGCTTCTAGCAGAATGTCAACACAGGGTTAGCAAGTATTGCAAGACATGGCCAGTCAAGGAGACAGAAACACTGAGAGACAGAGAAGAAAAATACCAGAAAAGGAAAATAAGCCAGAAAAATGCCAGACAGAACAAAAGAGAAATGTGAACATACATACATCAAACAAAACACAAGAGATCAATGTCCTCTAATTTTTTAAAAATAACATTTTATACAGTAGTTTACAATTTAGAAATAATTTCCAAATACATTATCTCATTTAATCTTTAAACTAAACCAACCTAGTATGTGCTGTCATTAGTGATGGTGTTGTTTCCATTTTCAGATGTCTAAAACAAGGCTCAGAGACAGGGTCTGAGCCACACCACTGGCTTGTACCGGGATCTGCCTCCAGATACTGTGGTCTTTCCATCACTGCCCTCTTGTGGTCTAATAGGTACCAACACCTCATTCTTCAGGCACCACACTACCTGTTGGCCCCAGGGGCAGGCAGGGGGTTTAGCTCTGAAAATTGATGCTCTGTTTCCATTTAAACCAAATGTCGTCTCAAAAAAAAAAAAAACCAAAAAAAAACAAAAGAAAACTACACAACACTGAAGGGTGTCCAATGTGACTCAAAGGAAATATTTCTAATTATTATCACATCTTGTAAATTTTTATTTTTTGTTTTGCTTTATATTGTACTTAAAATTAATACAGTAATATGTGTATAGAATTCATTAATAAATTAACACACATGTGTTGTTTACTGATGGAGTTTTGATGAATGTTGCTCTGGACTACGTTTCTCCAAATTATTAGAACATGGCATATGTAATATTTTTAATTTAATAATGGAAGAATTCATTTAATTTTGTTCAGGAAATACACATAACACCTTCTTGCATTAAAGTAGAGAAAAAAAAACCAAAGATCCCACAAATGTATTTTCTCAGTAACACATCAAAGGGGATATATTTGTATAGTAATTTACCCAATATTTAATAATATTGAATAGTATCTCAAGTATACACTAATACTGTAAAATAAGATAAATAATATTAATGAGTGTTCCCATTCTTTAGACAATATACATCAAGGCAGAGATTAACCAGAAATTCCACATGTGAATTAATGCCTAAGTTATAGGTCATGTGTAACCAGCTCAGATAATCAATTTGTCGGTGACTTTCTGGCTTTCTCTGATTAGGCATGTTATTTTCTTAAAACGCAGATGGCATGTTAAAATAAAAAATAATATAAATGTCATTAATATCACAATGAAACATATTATTTATAATATTTATAAAGAAAAATATTACTTGCAAATTTTAAAAATACAATCCCTATTGGTGTAACATGGAATCTTTAATATTCTTTGGAAGCTTTCAATATTTTAACAACTGCAACCATTTTTCAAATAAAATCTTACATTGGAGGCATTATATATAAAACAGACAAGGGTTTATCTATTCATTTAAGTTTTTCACATTAAAATTTGCATCAGTTAATCAATTTAGAGAAATTTGGCTATTTTGATGAATACACAAAAAAATTAATTAATGGACTGCAGATGATGGTTGCAGCCTTATAATTGGTTTTAGCATCCACTCTACTTCTGGATTTTTTATCTGGTTGGACAGGATTGGTGAATCATAATTGCTGCTTTGCAAATAGTAACCAGGGCCTCTGCTCAGAGTTGCGCAGACCATGTACTGCTCAACCCAGGGGCTTCCCCTATCAGCTACCACCAATGGTTGTCGGTGTTTGTTTCTTTCTTTGTTTTGTTTTCAATAGATCCATTTTCAATTTCAGCTTATTTTTTTCAATTGGACTAATACCATCATTTGAAAAAAGAATCATAGACTGTCAGACCTGCTCACATTCTTTAACTGGAAAGTGTGAAGTCAAAAGCAAACTAAATTTAGTATGTCAGACAATGCAAGTAAGTGTTGTTGAGTAGAAAAATATATATGATATGTATGGTATGGTGTGATGCAGTAGTATTTGATATAATACTTAGGGGTATAGAAGAGTATGAATAGTCCACAATGCTGTTCTTGACACTCTAAGAATCCTTGGTCCTTAGTTCTTACTCCTTGAAAGAAATTCAGTCGCAACCAGCAGGAATGGTGGCAGTGGAGGCAGTGGGGAGGCAGGGTACTGCTCCCCGGAGCTGATGGCCTTCTACTCCACTCTGTCTGGAGGACTCTTGGCACTGACCCCATCACACCCTCTCTGCCCACCTGTTTCAGTCACACTAGATGTGTGTGACTGAAACTCACAGGTCACATGTTCCCTAATGGGACCCCATCTTCCATCCTCTACCAGCACCCCAGACTTCCCCCAGAGCCCTCAGAGACTCATGGTTCTACATAAGCAAAATGCATTTCCAGGCAACGCTTGTCTCAAGGCCCCTCCACCTTCTCTCTTTTTCTTTTTCTTTTTATTTAAATTTTAGTTAGTTAATGTATTTGCCTCATACATTGGTTTCAGGAGTAGAATTCAGTGATTATTCCCTTACATACAACACACAGTGCTCATCACAAGTGCCCTCCTTAATTTATACCCATCACCAATCTAGTCCATTCCATACCCACTTCCATCCATCAACCCTCCTTTTGCTTCTCTATCATTGACATTCTCCCATGGTTTGTTTCCCTCTTTCCTTTTTTTTCCCCTTTCCCGTATGTTCATCTGTTTTGTTTCTTAAATTCCACATATGAGTAAAATCATATGGTCTTTGTCTTTCTCTGATTGGCTTATTTTGCTTAGCATAATACATTGCAAGCTCACGTCATTGCAAATGGCAAGATTCCATTCTTTTGATGCTGAATAATAATCCATTGTGTATATACATACCAAATCTTCTTTATTTATCAGCTGATGGACTTTTGGACTCTCCATAGTTTGGCTATTGTTAATGGTGCTGCCATAAACATTGGGATGCATGTACCCCTTCAAATATGTATTTTTGTATCCTTTGGGTAAATACCTAGTAGTGAAATTGCTGGATCATAAGGTAGTTCTATTTTTAGTTTTGTGAGGAACCTCTGTTCTCCAGAGTGGCTACACCAGTTTGCATTCCCACTAACAATGCAAGAGGGTTCCCCTTTCTCCGCATCCTTGCCAACACCTGCTGTTGTTTCTTGTGCCATTCTGACAGGTGTGAGGTGGTACCTCATTGAGGTTTTTATTTGTATTTCCCTGTTGATGAGTGATTTTGAGCATCTTTTCATGTCTCTGTTAGCTTTCTGGATGTCTTCTTTGGGAAAATGTCTATTCATGTATTCTGCCCATTTTTTAAAGGTATTTATTTATTTTGAGAGAGAGAGAGAGAGAGAGAGAGAGAGAGAGAGAGAACAAGCAGGGGAGGGCCAGAGAAAGAGGGAGAGAGATAGAATCCCAATCAGGCTCCACACTGACAGCACAGAGCCTGATGCGGGGCTTGAACAAACCGTGAGATCATGACCTGAGCTGAAACCCAGAGTCAGACACTTAACTGGCTGCCACCCCAGCACCCCTCTTCTGCCCATTTCTCGACTGGATTATTTGTTTTTGTGTGTTGAGTTTGATAAGTTCTTTATAGGTTTTGGACACTAACCCTTTATCTGATATGTCATTTGTAAATATCTTCTCCCATTCTGTAGGTTGCCTTTTAGTTTTGCTGATTGTTTCCTTCGCTGTGCAGAAGGTTTTTATCTTGATGAAGTTCCAATAGTACATTTTTATTTTTGGTTTTCTTGCCTCAGGAGATGTGTCTAGTTCGAAGTTGTTATGGCTAATGTCAAAGACATTTCTGCCTGTGTTTTCTTCTAAGATTTTAATGGTTTGCTATCTCACATTTAGGCCTTTCACCCATTTTGAATTTATTTTTGTGTATGGTGTAAGAAAGTGATCCAGTTTCATTCTTCTGTGTGCTGCTGTCCAGTTTTCCCAACACCATTTGTTGAAGAGACTCTTTTTTCCATTGAATATTCTTTCCTGCTTTGTCAAAAATTAGTTGGCCATGTGGAAATCCATTTCTGGATTTCTATTCTGTTCCATTGATCTCTGTGTCTGTTTTTGTACCTGCACCGTATTGTCTTGATGACCACAGCTTTATAATATAGCTTGAAATCCGGAATTGTGATGACTCTGGTTTTGTTTTGTTTTTCTTTTTCAGAATGGTTTTGGCTATTTCGGGTCTTTTGTGGTTCCATACAAATTTTATGGTTGTTTGTACCAGCCCTGTGAAGAATGCTGATGGTATTTTGATAAGGATTGCATTAAATGTGTAGATTGCTTTGGGTTGTACAGACATTTTAATAATCTTTGTTCTTCCAATCCATGAGCATAGAATTATTTTTCATTTCTTTGTGTCTTCTTCAATTTCTTTCACAAGTGTTCATAGTTTACAGAGTGCAGATATTTTACTTATTTAGTTGGGTTTATTCCTAGGTATCTTACAGTTTTGGTGTAATTGAAAATGGAATCAATTCCCTGATATCTTTTTCTCCTACTTAATATTGGTTTATAGAAATGAAATAGATTTCTACACATTGATTTTATAACCTGTGACTTTGCTGAATTCATGTATTCGTTCTAGAAATTTTTTTTGTGGAATATTTTGGGTTTTCTTCATAGAATATCAAGTCCTCTGCAAATAGCGACAGTTTGCCTTCTTTGCCCATTGGATGCATTTTATTTCTTTTTGTTGTCTAATTGCTGAGGCTAAGACTTCCAGTACTCCATTAAATAGTAATGGTGAGAGTGGACATCTTTGTCTTGTTCATAGGAGAAAGACTTTTCATTTTTCCCCATTGAGGATTACATTAACTATGGGTCTTTCATATATGGACTTTATGATATTGAGGTATGTTCCCTCCATCCCTACTTTATTGAAGGATTTTATCAAGAATAGATGCTATATTTTGTCAAGTCTTTTTTCTTCATCTATTGACAGAATCATGTGATTCTTATCCTTTCTTTTATTAAGGTGATGTATCACCTTGACTGATTCACAAATATGGAACCAACCCTGCAACCCAGGAATAAATTCCACTTGATTATGAATAATTCTTTTAACATACTGTTGAATTCAATTTGCTGGTATTTTGTCAAGAATTTTTGCATCCCTGTTCATCAGGGATATTGGCCTGTAATTCTCCTTTTTAGGGGGGTCTGTGTCTGCTTTTGGAATCAAGGTGCTACTGGATTCATAGAATGAGTTTGGAAGCTTTCCTTCCATTTCTATTTTCTGGAACAGTTTGAGAAGAATAGATATTAACTCTTCTTTAAATATTTAGTGAATTCCCCAGAAAGCCATCTGGCCCAGGACTTTTGTTTGATGGGAGATTTTTGATTATGGATTCAATTTCTTTTCTGGTTATGGGTCTATTCAAAATTTCTATTTCTTCTTGTTTCAGTTTTGGTAGTTTGTAAATTTCTAGGAATTTGTCCATTTCTTCCAATTACCCAGCTTGTTGGCATAAAATTTTTCATGGTATCCTCTTATAATTGTATTTCTTTGGTGTTGGTTGTGATCTCTCCTCTTTCATTCATGATATTATCTATTTGGTCCTTTCTCTTTCCTTTTTGACAAATCTGACTAGGATTTTATCAATTTATTAATTCTTTCAAAGAACTCGCTCTTAGTTTCACTTACCTGTCCTACTGTTTTCTTTGTTTCTATCTCATTTATTTCTGCTCTAATTTTTATGATTTCCTTTCTTCTACTGGCATTAGGCTTTATTTGCTGTTCCTTTTTTTGGCTCCTATAGGTATAAGTTTAGGTTATGTACTTGAGACCTTCCTTGCTTCTTGATGTAGGTCTTTATTGCAATATATTTCCCTCCTGGGACTGCTTTTGCTGCATCCCAAAGGTTTTGGACTGTCGTGTTTTCATTTTCATTCACTTCCATGTGTTTTTTAAAAATTTCTTCTTTAATTTCTTGGTAAACCCATTCATTCTTTAGTAGGCTGTTCTCTAATGTCCATGTATTTGAGGGATTTCCAAATTGTTTTCTGTGGTTGACTTCAAGTTTAAAATTGTTGTGGTCTGAAAACATGCACAGTATCATCTCAGTCTTTTTGCATTGGTTGAGGACTGATTTGTCTCCCAGTATGTGATCTATTCTGGAGAATGTTCCATGGTGTATTCTGCTTTAGGATGAAATGTTCTTAATATATTAAGTCCATCCAGTCTAGTGTGTCATTCAAAACCATTCTTTCCTTGTTGAAATTCTGCTTAGATTATCTGTCCATTGCTGTAAGTGGGGTGTTAAAATCCCCTAGTATTATTTTATTCTTATCAATGAATTTCTTTATGTTGTTAGTAATTGATTTATATATCTGGTTGCTTTCAAATTGAGGACGTAAGTATTTATAATTGTTAGATCTTCTTGATTGATAGACTCCTTAATTATGATATAATGCCCTTCTTCATGACTTGTTACAGTCTTTGTTTTAAAATGTAGTTTTTCTGTTATGAGTATGGCTACTCTGGCTTTCTTTTGACATCTATTAGCATGATAGATGATTCTCCATCCCCTCACTTTCAATCTGCAGGTGTCTTTAGGTCTAAAATGTCTCTTGTAGGCAGCAGATAGATGGGTCTTGTTGCTTTTTTTAAATCCATTTCGATATCCTTTGACTTTTGATTGGAGCATTTAGTCCATTTACATTTGGAGTGATTACTGAAAGATATGAGTTTAGTGCCATTGTGTTACCTGTAAAGTTGGTGTTTCTGGTGTTGTTCTCTGATCCTCTCTAGACTTTGTTGTTTTTGGTCTTTTTTTCTCCACTCAGTTATAGCATTTTTAATTTTGGCCTGACTAGATATTAAGGAGTCCTCTTAATGTTTCTTGCAGGGCTGGTTTAGTGGTCACAAACTCCTTTAGTTTTTGTTTGGGAAGCTCTTTATCTCTCCTTCTATTCTGGATAGCAGCTTGCAGGATAAAGGATTCTTTGCTCCATCTTTTTCCATTCACAACATTGGATATATCCTGCCACTGCCTTCTGGATTGCCAAGTTTCTGTAAACAGATCTTAATTCTTTCAAAGAGTCCGCTCTTTGTTTCTATCTGTTTGATGTAGGCCTTTGTTGCTGTATATTTCCCTGTGATCTTGATTTATCTTCCTTTGTAGGTTGAGGAGTTTTTCCCCTTGCTTCTTTCAGGATTCGCTTTTGTCTATTTTGTGAGTTTCACTATGATATGCCTTGGCATTAGCCAGCTTTTGTTGAAGTTAATGGGAGTTCTCTGTGCTTTTGGATTTTGATGTCAGTGTCCTTCCTCAGATTTAGAGACATCTTCAGCTATAATTTGTTAGAATAAACCTTCTTCCCCTTTTTCTCTCTTTTCATCTTCTGGGACTTCTATGATATGAATGTTATTACTTTTTTTAATGTTTATTTATTTACTTATTTATTTTGAGAAAGAGTTCACCAGTAGGGGAGGGCAGGAGAGAGGGAGAGAGAATCCCAAGCAGGCTCCATACCTGGGAAGAACCCAACGTGGGGCTTGATTTCACAAATTGCAAGATCATGACCTGGGCCAAAATCAAGAGTTGGATGTTTAACCAACTGAGCCACCCAGGCACCCTTGAATGTTATTACATTTTAATAAGTCACTGCGTCTCTAAGTCTATCTTCATGATCCATTACTTCTCTTTCCCTCTTCTTTTCAGCTTCAGTATTTTCCATGATTTTATCTTCTATATCACCAATTCACTCCTCTCCTTCAACCAGTCTCATTTTTATGGTATCCAGTTGGGTTAGCATCTCAGTTATAGCATTTTAATTTTGGCCTGAC
This sequence comes from Felis catus, assembly GCF_018350175.1. Taxonomy (NCBI): domain Eukaryota; kingdom Metazoa; phylum Chordata; class Mammalia; order Carnivora; family Felidae; genus Felis; species Felis catus. The sequence continues at coordinate 107,238,914 of NC_058375.1, read as the reverse complement.
TAGATTTTAGTTTTTTTTATCTCTGTAGAAAGGGATTCTCTAGTGTCTTCTATGCTTTTTTCAAGCCCAGCTAGTATCCTCATAATCATTGTTTTAAATTCTAGTTCAGACATCTTACTTATATCTGTATTGATTAAATCCCTGTCTAAGGATTCTACTTTCTGTTCTTTCTTTTGTGGTGAATTTCTCTATCTCATCATTTTGTCCAGAAAAGAAAAGAAGAAAGAGAAGAAAAGAAAGAAAGAAAGAAAGAAAGAAAGAAAGAAAGAAAAAGAAAGAAAGAAAAACACAAAGAAAACAAACAAAAAGGCCCCTAGATGCTGTGTGTGTTTTGTTCAGCTTGTTAAAAGAATCTAGATCCAAAAATGAAAAAAAATTAAATGAAAATAAACAAAAAGCAAATGTAGAATATACATATGTATATAATATATATAAATTATATATATAAATTAGAAATAATAAAAAATTAAAAATAATTGAAAAAAGTAAGGAAATAAATGAGAAAATAATAATAAAAAATAAAGAATAAAAGGAAAAAAAGAAGCTAGATCCTATTTCCTCCAGAGCTGAAGTTTTGCAGTACTCAGTGGTCTGTAGACTTGGTGTCAGTGAGTTGTGCTGGTCTTCTGGGGAGAGGTCTGTTGCACTGTTTCTTAGGTAGACTTGCTGGAGTAGAAACGCGCCTCCAGGGCTCAGGGGTGCAGGGCTTGGTGTAAGCGGCTCTAGCCTCCACTAGGTGGCACTGTTTTGCTCCCTGAAGTCTTTTACTCCTGATGAGCAGGATGAATACGGCAGCACTCCACTCTCTAGCCCCAGAGTTGAAAGACCATGCCTCCCCAGTCTTCAGAGTACCCTCGCAGAAGAGCAGTCACCTTTTGTGTCCCTGCCTGGTTTCCATGAGAACCCCGCGTTCGCACTGCCTGGGTCTGAGGTTTTTTTTTTTTTCCTCAGGTGTGCAACTGAGTTCAAAACTCCAAATTTTAGGGACTCTCATGGGATGGACCTGCACTGTTCCTCTGGGCGACAGTCTCACCGTGCTTTTGCCTTGCCAGCTCATGCCAAGAAAGTGGTCACATAATCACACAGCAGTTCAGAGTTTATGGTAAAACAGAGCAGAAAGCCTCAGCTTGCTGCTCTCAGCCAGTGTCTCCACTCCTCTGCGTGGGAACAGTGCAGCATGTTGGCACCACCTATCCTTCTTGCAACTCAGACCATGCTGCCACTCCTGGGATTCCTCCCTGCTTTGTCTCCTGAGCACCTGTAAGCCAGGCACATCCCCCCACAGTAGCAGACTTCTAAAAGTTCAGATTTTGTGTTCTACTTATAATACTTTGTGGTAGCCTCCATAAACAGTGCTCCCTCCCTGCTGCCTTAACTGCAGCTTTGTCTCCCCCAAGTCAACTCTCCACACCCTCTACCTTTTGAAACATGGTCTCTTTTCTACTTGTAGACTTGCAGTTTTTGTTCTCACAGACTTCTGATTGATTTCTTGGGTGTTCAAAATGATTAACTATCTAGCTGTGTTCGAGGGATGATGTTTGGGGTTCTCTTACTCCCCCACCATTTTTACTCCTCCCCTCCACCTTCTTGTTTTCACTAAAACCTGGATCCTCCACAGTTTTCCCACAGGATGGCTGTCTTTCCCACAGGATGTCTAGATTCCCACTTGTCATTTAACACTTAGCCCACATTTACTCTATCCCACACTATTCCTGTTGTGACCCTTGGTGATTTTAATGTTCACAAAAATGATTTCCTTGATGATTTGCTTCATAATCCCTTGACCTCTGCACCTCTAAATGGTTTGTCCTTCACCCTACCTTTTATCCATTCCCACTTCTACCACCTTAGACTTCATCCTTATTAACAATGGCAACCTCTCCACAGTATCTCATTCAAACCACTCACCTGCTGTGTTTCTGACTGGTTTCCTCCAGGATCTCAACTGAGAGAGGTTTTGACCCCACAGTGCATTGATACTCTATCACCTTGACTTGGCATTATTGCTTCACATCTTCATTTCTCTTCTTGCCCAGTGTAAACCCCATGTGTTGTTGTCATCCACTGGATTAATCCATGCCTCTCTTGCTCTTCTTTCTTCTGTTCATTGAACTCTACTAGCAAAACCATGAAGCTGGCTCTGTCTGGCTCTCAGCAACCACAAACCACAGAGTGACTACATAGAAACACACAGCCGTACCAAATTGATTTCATTTCAACTTCATGAACGTGATCATGAGTGTACATGATAATCTCACTGCAGGTCTCAAGTCTGTTCACTCTGTCACTGCCCTGGACAACTCAGCCCACATCCCAGCTCTCCTCAAACTCCTGGCATTTACTTTCTTGTCCTCCCTTTCAGTGGATGAATATACTTTCTGTTTCATGGAGAAAATAGAAGCAATCAGAAGAGAATATTGACATGCTCTTGTCTGCTAACATACCTGCAATTTGTACCTACATGGTAATATTGTTTTCCTTCCTGCTCCCATGCAGGGACTGCCCACTACTCCACTCTGAGGTCTGTTCCACCCCAGATGCCCTGGATCCCACCCCTCTCATCTACCCAAGAGTATCTTACTGGCAGTCATCCTCTCTCCTATACTGTATCCTTCCCGTCATCATGTAAAAATATTGCATATATGTACATATACATATATATTCTTTAAAAAAATCTGTCTCTGTCTCTGACTCTCTCCCTCAATCTGACATCCACTTCAAGTCAACACTCTGTTTCCTGTTTTATGTACCATAAAACTGCTCAGAATTCTCATTTCCAGTTCTTTCAACCTAGCCACCCAGCTTGCATCCTTACAATTTCCACCAAATGCCCTTACATAGGTCCTGCTGATCTCCCTGTTGCCAGATACAATGGATGGGGCTGGCACCAGAAGCAGCATCTGGCTGGGGTAAGCACTCACTCTTTCTGGAAGTGCTTCCTCTGCCTGGTTGTTTGGCCACCACCCTGTCTTGGTCCCATACTCTTCACTGACCACTCTGCCTCACTTTCCCTCAACAGTCAGTTCTCATGTCCCTGATTTCTAGGCATTGGAGCATCCTGAGGCCTACTCATTGAAGATGTTCTCTTCTCTCTCCAGGTGTTACCATCCTGTATCAACCATCAAAACAAACAAATAAACACACCGAATCCATTTTTCCTAAAGTCTTCCTTATCTCTTTAAAAGTATTTCCATCCTAAAAAAGTTGGGGCGGGGGGGTGGTGCCTGGGTGGCTCAGTCAGTTGACTCTTGATTTTGACTCAGTCATGATCTCAGGGTTGTGGGACTGAGTCCCATGTCCGGCTCTTCACTGAGCATGAAGCTTGCTTAAGATTCTCTCTCTCTCTCCCTCTGCCTCACCCCTACTCACTCACATGCACTCTCTCTCTTTCTCTCTCAAAAAGAAAGTAACTCCATCCTTCTTGTTGACCAGATGAAACATTCTCTGACTCCTTTTTGTCATACATGCTCATATCTCTTCAGCAATCCTGTTGCTTAAGTCTTCAAAATATGTCCAGAGTCTGAAAACTTCCCATCACTTCCAACACAAATATTCTGTCTACACCATTGTTAACTCTTGCCTTGATTGTTGTGGTGGCCTTCTCTATGGGCATCCTGACCTGCCCTTAATCTCTATAGTTTATTCTTAACAAAACAAAGAAAATTATACTTTTAAATGTAAGTCAGGTAATGGCACACCTCCACCCCAAACCTTCTGATGGATGCCCATTCCATTTATTGTAAAAGGAAAATTTTGTGAACACATCATAACAGAATATAAGTTATCTCTATGATCCTACCCCTACCCAGACACCCACTCCCTCCCTCCAGCTAGAATCTAGCGTGTTTCTGCCCAAACTTTGTATTCATTGTTCCTGCTGCCTAAAATGCTATCACTCTAGATATTGGTGTGGTTCAATTCTTTGCTTCCTGATAAGAAGACTTTATCACACAGGTATTCCCTGACCATACTGTATCAACTGCCTCCCGCCAGAATTCTCTGTGCCCCCAACCTTCCTTTATTCCTCCTCCATTCCACTTAGTAGCATCTAATATATTGTTTATCGGTTTGCAGTTATTATCTGCTTCCGCCACTAGACTCTGGGTTCCATGAGCGCAGGGACTATTTTCTTTCTGTTTATAGCTATATCCTCAACTGCTAGATTAATGCCTGGCACACAGTAGGTGCTTAATAAATATTTATTTAATGAATTACTAACAATTCAATGTTTAAAAGTTGAATTTACTTTCTTCTATGTTGAGTCAAAAGCTTTCATTTCATTAAGAGTACATTTATCTTGAGAAGCACTGAGTAATGTATAGAATTGTTGAATCACTATATTGTACACCTGAAACGAATATAACATGGTATGTTAACTACACTGGAATTAAAATTTGGAAAAAAAACCCTCTCATTTCATTGTTTGTATCTGATTTTCTGTTTTAAACACAGTTACATTGCAATACCGCATATGTTGAGCTTTTTCAGTTTATTAAGCTAATCAGAAAAATTTGGCAACTGAGGCAACCATGATGTATTTATGAGATCTTCAGCGACCATAATGATGTTTGACAACAAACAAAATGGTAATTTCTTATTGCATTTAAAATATCTACACCAGGAGGTTGCCTCTGTATTGGCAATGATCTGTGATATAAAAACATAAATGCCATTTCTTCTCATTTCATACAAATACTATTAGAAATCTGTCAAGTTAAAGCCAATTTTTATGAATGGTTATCAGATCTTGTCTTTCAATATCTCAGCATCTTATTAAATCCATTTATTTTTCATGCCACACACAAGTACTTCAATATATATTAGCAATAGTGTCTATAGAAAGCACAGTTCGTGCAATTTTTCTTGCCTTTTGCCTTTGCAATATCAGTATGTAAAACATCACATTTTCCCTATGTATTTAATAATGTGTTAAAAATCCAATCTCAATATATAAAGTTGTTTTCTTCTGTTAAGTATGTGTAATCATCTTTATATTTACTTGCTTAAATATACTGTAACAAAATAAGCAAAATGGAAAGATTCTTAGCTATACTCCTCTTGAGCTTTGTTATAAATATCTCATGATCTGAACCTTTAAGGTAATTCACAAAGTGTGGTTGATGTCATACTGGAATATTTCTGAACTTCTTTATGAGCAAATGTTCCAACTGTAATTCTAAATTAGTCAGTCATAAACATCCACGTTACAGTGTCAATTGTATGTGATTTTTTAACAAGCTATTCTATAGTGGTATATGTTTTTCTCTCCTGTAAAATGTGGGAATCCACTTTTGATATAATATAAATGAGTTTTCATTGCCAGATTTAAATTTCTCTTAATTTTTTTATTAAATTTTTTTAATGTTTATTTGTTTTCAAGAGAGAGAGAGAAACAGAGTGTGAGCAGGGCAGGAGCAGAGAGAGAGGGAGACACAGAATCTGAGCTGTCAGCACAGAGCCTTATGTGGGGGTCAAACTCACGAATTGTGAGATCATGACCTGAGCCAAAGTCGGATGCTTAACCAACTGAGCCCCCAGGCACTCATCCAGATTTAAATTTATCTGTACTTTTAACATTAGCTATTTCAAGTGAATGTATGTTATACTTTATAGCAAAATTATAATTGTCAGGAAGTAGCTGGCATAAACGATCTTGTGAAATTTCACTGCATTAAACATGTCAGACCAGTTACCTTATTCCTAACCACCGTAAATGATGAATCCTGATGACAATAAACATAATTATAACGTGCTACTTTAAGGTATGTTAAGATCAAATTTTGGGCTGATGGCATTAATTTTGTATGCTATAATTAATGTAGTTATTGTTAGTTGAAAATCATGTGGTACCAGTACTATATAACGTGTCTTATTTTAAGCCTGAACATTCTGTTGGGCACAGCAGTGATTACTCTTTAGTTTTTTTTTCTGTTTAATCAATGATCCATTTGTAAAATTATTTTATCTTTATTTAAAATAAGTTTTTATAAATATAGCCAGATAAGAAAACTTACACAGTACTCAGATTAGCTTTAGCACTATATTATTACATAGGTCATATGACTTGTTTACTAGTTCTTAAGATACCTTACCATAAGACACTGATGCATGTGGACTAATTAATCACATTCCTTTATTCTCCAAACTCTGAATCAATTGAGAGAGATTTAGGTGTAAGACAGATGGTCAGTAAAGCATTGAAGAATGTAACTTGTACCATGGTCAAAATGGAAGCCATAATATTTATTCCAAAGTCTAAGACCTGGGACCTGGATTGGGACAGAATCTGGTCCACAGATACACTCCCCCAGCTACCAACAACAAGCACAGCAAAGAAGTGTACACATGAGGAAAGGCTCTCACAACCTCCCCTGTCAGATCACTTGCACTTCCTCTAGAGCTAAGGAGTGAGTTTGAGTTTGAAAATATTATTTCAAAGAATAAAGCTAGAATGTTGAAAAAAGATATTTCCCATTAAATCAATAAATATGACTAAGACCTTAAGTGCACCCTAATTTGTTACAACATTTTTACTCTGACATATGCTAATTATGCTAATGGCCCAGATTGCCTGGAGATCCTGATGACCTCCAAGATGTTACCATTTATCATTGGTTATTTAACACTTTGAGTAAGCATGCTAAATATTATCACAGAATTTTAAATAAATGAACACACACACAGTTTCTCTCTCAAAGACATCTCAAGAACCTCTGAAACATCTTTCTGGATGCCTACTGTTGCTTTTGTCAGAGGTTGAAAACCACTGATCAAGCAATTTCCTTTCTCAGACTGAAGGTTGATTGGGATGTAAAAGAATGTGGCTTTCAGTGACCTGGATGCCACATGACTTCCAATGCCATGACCTCTAATTATTTTGGTCCAAGAGGATGGCCTGGAGCAGTTGCCCTCAATCTCTCTTCTACAGCATACCTAGGGGATGGCATTCAGGTGTCAGACTCACTCCACCACATGAGCCCAGATGTTCACATAGCTGTGGCTTGGTTGATATAAGATGTGGATTATGTGCAACTTCTGACCATAGGGGCACTGACCATAGTTCCATCCCTTTGTCTTCCACTGCCCCAAGACACCAGTGTCTCGATCCTGTGGCTAAGAAGCCTAGTCCTGGAGGATGGGCATGAACATTGCTGTTGCCTATGCTGACTGCTGGGTTAAAAAGGACAGTATATTGATAACTTGCCCCAAATCCATACCATTTGTCCCATTGAATACAAAGAGAAAAGAAATCACAAAGGGTACACAGCAAAAGTGTCTCAGAAGAATTGTGCTGTGTCACTGTGTAGACTCCAGTTCCTGGGTGAAGAGAAGTAGTGAGGGATTCAGTCAGGTAGATATGTTCAAGGAGAGTATTTGTCATGGATTTTTGAACCAAGGTCTGAAAACAAGTATCCCTGTGCCACTTCTTTCTTAAGGATGAGATTCCCTCAAGTCAAAAGAGTCTGGAGGCTGAATTTCAGGGCTGGGGATCATAGTGTCTCTAATGAATAGGAAGAAACCTCATGGATTGTGGCAGCAACATCAGTGGAACAGGGTCACTCAGGTTTTGGGAGTACCCCATTGCTCCCCTCTGGATCTTTCTTTTCCACAGCCCTCTCAGACGGCAAATGTCTGGGACTTCCCTTGGTGGGAATTTCCCATATATAGCTGGCTCATTCTGGAGTCTGCTTGAAGAATCCAGGTTAATAGGGGCTCCCCAGAACTGAGGATGGGGGCATCAACAAACACTAAAGAGCTCAGGGTGCCAGGAAAGATAGGCTTTATTTTTACATGTTGATAACGCTGTGGGAAGCAGAGTTTTTTTTGTAGCATTCAGGTATTGATGTAGGAAAGGGCCAAGGCCAAGAGGTCTGAGGTTTTTAGCAAAAAGAGGAATTCTTTAAGTACACATCTAGGCATCTTAGTTCAGGAGGAGAATGAGAACAAGGTGCGAGTGAGGAATGTCGTCAACTCCAGGCTCAGCCTTGGCTATGGATGAATCAAAGCTCATCAAAAGCTGCAGCCCCCAAATCCATGGCAACAACTGGAACACCCAGAGGACTCCCTCTCCCAGCAGTTGGAAGGCTGAAGTGGGCCTAGACAGACATCCGGAAGCCGATGAGACCCCAGAGAGCAGCAGCTTCCGAAGCCAGTGGTACAGCAACTGTGGACACAGCAGGAGGGGACAGGTGGGGGGCAGGGAGCTGGGCAGGGAGCCAGGGCCTGTGGGGCCTGAGGGGCCTGAGCGAGGCACTTCGGTGGACACTTGGGAAGACACTTGGCAGGGAGCTGACACTTCTGCTGGGTTTGCTGGCTGGACATCTTGGGAAAAGTTCAGTTACTCTGAAAAGCAATGCAAAGGTTTTGAAAGTTCAGTGACTATAAACTTAATTTGCATCAGTATTTTTCTCCAGATTCTGAAGTTCTATAACTGATTCTATGACTCCTGGATCCATATCTTTATAGCAGAGAAGCCCCACTTTCCAGGCATAGGAAAAATCAGGCCAGGGGTCAGTAACTTCTACTGACCTGATTCTCCCAAGACTCTTGACTTCTGAGGCAGCAACTTGGGTAGTTTCCAAATTATTACCTTGTTTTTATAATATATTCTAATTTATGCATTCTAGAAACCACGTGGTTAGCCTGAGTCCATGGTTATACCACATGTCTTCTTCACCTCCTATTTTTTTTTTAATCTTTCTTACATCATGGGCTTGGCCTTCAGTTCTACTTTTCAGCCCTATGTGTGTCTCTTGTCCTAAAAACTAGCTTCCCCCACCCCGACCCCAATCTCAATTAACACTCATCCCTTCTGGGATTGCTGCTTCTGAGCCATCTGATGATTTCTGTGAGCCTGATCTTCCTGAAATTACCAGTTAGTTCCCATTCTCTCCAGCCTAGAGTGGCTTGTCCCATTCAGCTATGGTGTGGCAATTCCAGCCATTCCCAAACTGCCATCCGATGAGTAAGGACACTTACCTTGCTTCCCAATGTCAGGCAAGCAATGGATAGGTCAGGGGAAGTGAGGAGACAGTATGGTCTGAGGCCTTTTATACACATCCTGCACTCAACTCAAGAGAATGAGGCATGATAATATGAAAGCTCTGCCCAACCAGGTGGTTATGATGGCAACTTCCCACATTCCTGTGGCTCTGTCATTCTACCACTTTATCACTCTGGATCACTACTGGATCCTCATGAGTATTTTTCCAGAACATCCCTTCCCTCTATAAAACTTAGAAGTATTTCTATAAAGATAAGAAGATCATGATTTACAAGGGCATTTACAATGGCCACCCTTGGGGATTGAACTTAGTGTTTCTGCAGGAATCTAATGCAAGCTTTAGACAAAAATCTAAGGCCATTATTGTTGGATCAATCTAGGACATAGATGGGAGTTTCTGTTGATTCTATTATCAGTTTGAAGCCAATAATCTTAGCACCCCTGGGTCACTACTGAGGGCTTAGTGTATCTGATTCAAATCCCAGGGTGCATAAGACATCAACCAACAATGTAGCATCATAGAAAGGCCCAGTTGGAAAGGATTTCAGTCTTGTACCTACAATACACACATAGATGAGGAACTGAGCACCAGAGAGGGCAAAGGAGATGTTCAAAGTTGTGCAGTGTCTGAGTTGTGCAGTGAGGGCCAGGCACCCCTGCCTTTGACCTCAGTCCCTTCTTTTGAACCTGCTTGGTCATGTCCACTAGAATCTACTACCTCTCTGCCCACCAGATCCTTCTTCTTCATGCCACTCCCTACTCATTTGCTTTCCTTAGTTTATTATTTTAACCACTCTGTCACCAATATAATAAATGTTCTTGGTCCTTTGGCTTATTAATGCACTTGACTGACAAAACACCAACCCTGGCTAAAACCTTCATGCTATGCCTAGCTGTTATAAAAACAAAAACAAAATCAAAACAGACTCTTTGCAGGTTGGCATCATCATAAGATCATGACCATCCACTTATGCTGGGCCCCAAACACTGCTTGGTGATTCTATATACTTCTCTGTGTTCACTCCACACACACACATCATGCCTTTTCTCCACTATGAACATCCAAAATATTCACTGTTACCTCTAGACAGATGATACTGCCTCTACTCCAAGGGTCAGACAGTAGTTGTCAAATGTAAGGCACTTCAGCTTCCCACTATTGGGTCTTCAATCTTATGCCTATAGCCATCCTTTATGATCTCCTTGTTAGAAGAGATATGGCCTCTTTTCCTTTCTAAATACTGTCCCTGCTACTTTGCTCTGGGTCCTTGTGTGTTCAGACTTAGTCATATTAGTTTTTCCTGTGAAATGTTGTCATGATGCCCTATACTCCTATAACACCATTCTTGTATTTATTTTTCAGTATCACTCATCCTGGATAGAATGAAATCTCCATGTTCCTCAGTGCTTGCACAGTGCCTGACATATTGTAAGTGCTCAACAAATATTTGTTGAATGGCAAACTATGGAGAGAGACTAAATGTCCATCGACTGATGAATGTATAAAGAAGATGTGGTATTGGGGTGCCTGGCTGGCTCAGTCAATTGAGTGTCCAACTCTTGAATTTGGCACAAGTCATGATCTCAAGATTTGTGGGATTGAACCCTGAGTCAGGCTCTGTGCTGACCATGTGGAGCCTGCTTGCCATTCTCTCTCCCTCTCTCTCTGTCCCTCCCCTAATCATGCTCTTTGTGTCTCTCAAAATAAATAAATAAACATTATTTTTAAAAAAAAGATGTGATTTCAACAGCATATAAAAAGAATTATTCACCATGATCAAATGGGATTCATTCCTGGGATGCAGGGCTGGTTCAACATTCGCAAATCAATCAATGTGATACATCACATTAATAAAAGAAAAGATAAGAACCATATGATCCTGTCAATCGATGCAGAAAAGGCCTTTGACAAAATTCAGCAACGTTTCTTAATAAAAACCCTCGCGAAAGTCGGGATAGAAGGAACATACTTAAAGATCATAAAAGCCATTTATGAAAAGCCCACAGCTAACATCATCCTCAATGGGGAAAAACTGAGAGCTTTTTCCCTGAGATCAGGAACATGACAGGGATGTCCACTCTCACCGCTGTTGTTTAACATGGTGTTGGAAGTTCTAGCATCAGCAATCAGACAACAAAAGGAAATCAAAGGCATCAAAATTGGCAAAGATGAAGTTAAGCTTTCACTTTTTGCAGATGACATGATACTATACATGGAAAATCCGATAGACTCCACCAAAAGTCTGCTAGAACTGATACATGAATTCAGCAAAGCTGCAGAATACAAAATAAATGTACAGAAATCAGTTGCATTCTTATACACTAACAATGAAGCAACAGAAAGACAAATAAAGAAACTGATCCCATTCACAATTGCACCAAGAAGCATAAAATACCTAGGAATAAACCTAACCAAAGATGTAAAAGATCTGTGTGGTGAAAACTATAGAAAGTTTATGAAGGTAATTGAAGAAGATATAAAGAAATGGAAAAACATTCCGTGTTCATGGATTGGAAGAATAAATATTGTCAAAATGTCAATACTACCCAAAGCCATCTATGCATTCAATGCAATCCCAATCAAAATTGCACCAGCATTCTTCTCGAAACTAGAACAAGCAATCCTAAAATTCATATGGAACCACAAAAGGCCCCGAATAGCCAAAGGAATTTTGAAGAAGAAGACCAAAGCAGGAGGCATCACAATCCCAGACTTTAGCCTCTACTACAAAGCTGTCATCATCAAGACAGCATGGTATTGGCACAAAAACAGACACATAGACCAATGGAATAGAATAGAAACCCCAGAACTAGACCCACAAACGTATGGCCAACTAATCTTTGACAAAGCAGGAAAGAACGTCCAATGGAAAAAAGACAATCTCTGTAACAAAGGGTGCTGGGAGAACTGGACAGCAACATGCAGAAGGTTGAAACTAGACGACTTTCTCACACCATTCACAAAAATAAACTCAAAATGGATGAAGGACCTGAATGTGAGATAGGAAACCATCAAAACCCTAGAGGAGAAAGCAGGAAAAAACCTCTCTGACCTCAGCCATAGCAATCTCTTACTCGACACATCCCCAAGGGCAAGGGAATTAAAAGCAAAAATGAATTACTGGGACCTTATGAAGATAAAAAGCTTCTGCACAGCCAACAAAGCTAAAAAGGAAACAGCCAACAAAACTAAAAGGCAACCAACGGAATGGGAAAAGATATTTGCAAATGACATATCGGACAAAGGGCTAGCATCCAAAATCTATAAAGAGCTCACCAAACTCCACACCTGAAAAACAAATAACTCAGTGAAGAAATGGGCAGAAAACATGAATACACACTTGTCTAAAGAAGACATCCGGATGGCCAACAGGCACATGAAAAGATGCTCAACGTCGCTCCTCATCAGGGAAATACAAATCAAAACCACACTCAGATATCACCTCATGCCAGAGTGGCCAAAATGAACAAATCGGGAGACTATAGATGCTGGAGAGGATGTGGAGAAATGGGAACCCTCTTGCACTGTTGGTGGGAATGCAAATTGGTGCAGCCACTCTGGAAAACAGTGTGGAGGTTCCTCAGAAAATTAAAAATAGATCTACCCTATGACCCAGCAATAGCACTGCTAGGAATTTACCCAAGGGATACAGGAGTACTGATGCATAGGGGCACTTGTACCCCAATGTTTTTAGCAGCACTCTCAACAATATCCAAATTATGGAAAGAGCCTAAATGTCCATCAACTGAAGAATGGATAAAGAAATTGTGGTTTATATACACAATGGAGTACTACAGGGCAATGAGAAAGAATGAAACATGGCCCTTTGTAGCAACGTGGATGGAACTGGAGAGTGTGATGCTAAGTGAAATAAGCCATACAGAGAAAGACAGATACCATATGTTTTCACTCTTATGTGGATCCTGAGAAACTTAACAGAAACCCATGGGGGAGGGGAAGGAAAAAAAAAAAGATGTTAGAGTGGGAGAGAGCCAAAGCATAAGAGACTCTTAAAAACTGAGAACAAACTGAGGGTTGATGGGGGGTGGGAGGGAGGAGAGGGTGGGTGATGGGTATTGAGGAGGGCAACTTTGGGATGAGCACTGGGTGTTGTATGGAAACCAATTTGACAATAAACTTCATATATTGAAAAAAAAATAAAAAGATGTGATGTGTGTGTGTGTGTGTGTGTGTAATGGAATATCACTCAACCATCAAAAAGAATAAAATCTTGCCATTTGCAACAATGTGGTTGGAGCTAGAATGTATTATGCTAAGCAAAATAAGCCAATCATAGACAAACACCATATGATTTCACTCATATGTGAAATTTAAGAAACAAAACAGATGAACACATGGGAAGGTTGGGGGAAGAGAAGAGAAGGAAACAAACCACAAGAGACTCTTAATGATAGAGAACGAACTGTGTGTTGATGGAGGAAGTGGGTGAGAGATGGGTTAGATGGATGATAGGTATTAAGGAGGGCACTTATTGTGATGAGCACTGGGTGTTTTATGTAAGGGATGAATCACTGAGATCTGCTCCTGAAACCAATATTGCACTGTATGTTAGCCAACTAGAATTTAAATAAAAATAATAATAAATATTTGTTGAATGAATCAATGAGTTATTTGTGTTTGAGACAAGGGTCTGCCTCCTTTCACACCTTGAGAGAGGTGTACTTGGGAGGACAGGCACATGTAGCAGGTGTGGGAGATACTCCCAGGGTGGAGTTACCCATACTGACAAGCTGCAAGAATTTTGCAGTGGATCAGGGCTCTGGTCCTGGCTCTGCTACTGCCTCTGGGTTTCAGAGGAGACTGGATCAGATTATCTAAGTACATCACCAAGCCTATATTTGCACTTATGAGCATCAGACCTCCAAGTGCTGCCTTTCCTGTTTTTCTCTTTTCCCTGAACATATTTTACCTGGGATCAATGTGGAAGTGAACTCAATGAAAAGGAGAAAGATGAAGGCTAGTGTGTATATGGTGATGTGGAATATTGGAAGGTGTATGAAGTTGTTATATGAGATAGCAACTTCATATAGCCTAGTTAGTTCATCCCACTTATCAAATTCCTTACTTAACTTCTTGTCTGGTTGTACCAAAGCAGAGAATTATGTATATATGTGACTCACCTAATTGCTCTTCTCCTAGTTGCAAATGTGAGCTCTTGAAGTCCTGATCAGCAGGGATAGGCAAAGTTATGTTCCTTCCATGCATGGCCCCCACTAAAATATTGCAAATAATTTCCAAAGGTTGTAAAACATTGTTCTATTGGATTGACTCGATACCACCAATGAACCACTGGTTCAATGAAGAAAATTATTTATCCTAACAGAAATCCCTTTCTTATAGTAACTTTGCAAATATCACTTTAAAGATATTTATTTACTGAGTGATGGTTATGTGCAGGGTTTTGTGAATTCAGAGAAGATTAAGATTCTTCTTTGTCTTAAGATGCAAGTGGGATAATAAAGGGAAATACTGGGAATTAAAATTTATTCTCAAACCATCAAACATGTTATTTGGATTATCACAATATATCAGCTCTATGAGTTTCTTAATGTTAACGCCACTTTACAGATTAAAAAAGACTGTGGCCCAGAAAGAGAGTGAGCACTAGTCAGGAAGTGAGAGGAACTGGTATTCTAGATAGAGGGAAGAGAAGCACAGGCATAGGCATGGAGATGTGTAGGGGCATGATCATTTCTGGAAACAGATGGGCCATAATATTTGGTAAGAGCATAGTATTGGACACTAGCTAGGGAGAAAGAAATGAAGGGCCCAGAACATCAAGAGTGTTACTTGTTGGGTTATATACTTTAGCCTATAGATCAATGGCTTCTAAATTATACTGCTTGGAACCCTGTTGCCAAGGATGTTCAAACATCAACTCTTCCAAGAGCCACACCTCTGGGTAGAGTGAGTTGATCTGTGTTGCTGCCCTTCCAAACTTGTTCCCTGCCTCCTCCATTGTCTATTGCATCAGCTCCATGTCTTTACATGTCATGGAAGCTGGAAGATCAGTCTTGGAATCGGAGCACTGGCATCTTGACCATGGGTATGTTATTTAATATTTTTTTGAGATTCATCTTTTTTTAAATCTGTATAATGGGATTAGTAATAAGAACCTCAGAAAGCTATTGTACTGTGATAATGCAGATAACGTTCTACAGATAGTAGTTTGGAAATACATTTTAATTTCTTTCCTTTCCTCAACATCATGTCCCATCATCACATGGGGGTCCCTAAACTTTTTGAGTCACAAAAATTAAAATATCACAAATACTTAGTTCCTGACTAATTGGGCTGCCTGGGATGGGGATCATGAGCAGAAAACACTCTGGGCTTCTGACTTACCCCCGTTGCAGAGTAATTATACCTGTACCTGCTTTATATATTGAAGGTATACATTCAATTTATTTTTTTAAATTTATTCATTTTTGAGAGACAGAGCATGAGGGGGGAAGGGGCAGAGAGAGAGGGAGACACAGAATCTGAAGCAGGCCCCAGGCTCTGAGCTGTCAGCACAGAGCCCGACGTGGGGCTTGAACTGACGAACTGCGAGATCATGGCCTAAGCCGAAGTTGGACACTCAACCGACTGAGCCACCCAGGAGCCCCAGGTGTACATTCAATTTAATTTGAAAACAGTATCATGCTGCTTTAAATGGTTTGACCAAGACAATCTGGGCATCCCTGACCATTTAAGCAACAGAAGAACCTGATAAGATTTACATTTTAGAAAGATCACTCAGCTCAAGTAAACTTAGGTGTTATGATTTAGTTACTCAAGAAGATGAAGTCCATGGTGAATGTCCAGGCTACAAGTTTAATGCGAAGATTAGAGATGGACACAAGTGAGCTAGCTCTTTGTTAATGAGCTTGTAGACAAGGGACCAGTTGGAGGGTTACTGAAGGGTTTTTACTTGGCTGAGTTGAGTCTGGACACAGCCCATGTATTCCTGGATTCTGTTCTTATCAATTGAAGCACTTCCTAACCACCCTGCCTACTTGAGGAGTCAAGCATGCTATAGATTCCTGCTTGTCTTAGGTGTGCCCCTTAATAGAAGGGTGAGACCAGCCTTGGCATGCATGAAATTCAGATTCTTATCAAGCTAATTCCCAAGTGATGAAAGAACGGAAAACAAGGATCTTCCTTTTGCAAGAGTAGTCAGACCTTTGAACAATCTTCCTATAAGCCAGAATCCCAGTGGGCAAGCAGACATATGGGTCTGACCCTGGCAAACATCACTGAGAGAGGATTCATGGTTCTTCCAAAGGCAATGGGATTTATACCTGGCTTGTTCAAGGACTAATGTTGCTTTTGCTTCTCTTGGGGTGGAGGGAACAGTCATGACCCATGTTCAATGACCTGGCCCCATTGGTCTCAAGCCATCCCAATTAGTGTGTAAAAGAGAGAGGACAAGACTAACTCAGCATGACACATTCCCATCACTTCCATGAGGTGGCCTCAAAAGTCAATCACCCTCCCTTATCTGTATAGTGTGGGCTACAGACATAGGCCTACTATATATAATATGGTGGTTAAAACAAATGCTTATGGCCAAGGAAACCAACACCCTGCCCAGCACTGAGTAGGTGTTCTGTAAGCTGTAGTTACAATGTAAGTATGATCATTGACTGAAGTCCTGGGTATTTCCCAGCTTCTGAGTCTTGTTCCTGTGGCACTGGTGGGGGGCATACAAAAAGATCATCTGGTAATGGTATTATAGCCCCTCTTTTCTCTCATATATCCAACTGCAGAAAACTCCCTTGGATTGAAGTAGTAGGTTGTCCCTGGAGCACAGGCCTGGTCCTGACACTGAGGCATGAGTCATTTGCCTTCTCTAGGCCTCAGGGTCTCCATTTGTGAAATGAGTGTTTGCTGCTGTGGTTTTTATCTTGTTCCCTGGCATAATCATGAGAGAGCTCTGTGCTTGGAGCTGTCAGATCACACTAGATCCTGGGTGACATGATGAGTTATCATCCTTAATAGTTGTAAGGATCCTTCTACTATGTAACAAATGTTAAGATATACATATAGGCTATACATATAGGCTATAATGCCTCTTTCAACCCCAGGCTCTACCCTGGCCCCTCAGCTGACTTCAGTGAGTGGGGCAATAGCTAAAACATCTTGTTGTGTCTTGTGTTTACAAATGTCACCATCAAACAATACCTTTTAGTCTTAAGATAGGAAGGGATGAAGAGTGAGGTCACTTTGCCTGTCTTCTTCCTATAGACACTGATCCCAAAAAATACTTCTAAATCTTCCAAGAAAGTAGGGCCCACAGCCTATAGTGACAGAGCTTTCTTGCTCCTGTGTGACTTCATTCCTCTCTTCTGATGTCATAGTAAGTACCTCCCACCAGGCTTCACAGGACAGCCCTTTGGCTCCATCATCTTCCCATTCTTAAAGACTGCTGTACTAATAATGTCTCTGACTCATCACAACACTATGCTAATGACTTCACTATCATTCTCCCCACTGTGCCAAAGGAAGATAACTCAGGAGACTGTATTTTCTATCCTGCAATTAACACATCTTCAGAATCATCAGAGAAGGATAGGGACTGTGAAAACCTTTTACCACCACCACTGCAACTACTGATCCAATAATTGTCTTTACCTAGGAAGGCCACTACTATAAAATATGAGCATAGGGGGCGCTCATTATTAAGACTTAGGCAAGTTCCTCAGACTTTTTGTGCCTGCACTATCATCTGTGACATCAGGACTTTCTGTTCTGTTATTCTGTGAATGTATAGTTCTCAGCCATTCATACTTTCAGAGACAGTGGTCACCCACCTCTCCCTAACATTTGTACCACATTTCATATGATTTGGTTTTGCCTCTTAACAACCCTGTGGGGTGGATATCACTACATACAGAAAAACTGAGCATTGGAGAGTTTAAGAGCAAGTGCAGATCACAGTTTCTTGGTTCTGAAGTGATAAAGCCAACCCAGCAAGGATTGCTTGAAACAAGAAAGTTGTTCTTTCAGTCTCGGTCCAGGTGCTGTTATAGATCAGGGATTCTAAACCTGGTTGTACCATCTGAAAAGCACTTTTAAAGTTCAGATTCCTGGTCCCCAACTGAGGCCTATTGAGTTATAATCTCCACAGAATGAGTTCTAAGCATTTGCAATGTTTAAATCCCCAGGGGATTCTGCTAGTTTGGAAACTATAGTCCTAGAGTGTTCTGTTCTTGGAGTACAATAGAACTGTAGCCAGCCCACAAAACATTCTGGTAACGTTCCCACAGCCTCCTACCTTCCTACAAGCTCTTCTGGAGATCCTCATAGACAGCAGACATAGGGAGGACAGGCAATTCACAAAATCCTTCAGCCCTCGAGGGGTCTTAGCACACATCTAGTATATTTTTCTACCTGGTGCTTCCATATTCTCTCCTGTATGCTTAATGATAAGCTTTCTGGGATAAACTGACTTTTAGTTGGAGAACTCTACCTCACAAAGCAGCCCATTTTTTTCTATTATCTTTGTTAGAAATTTTTCTTTATAAATGCATGCACTAGATAATAAATGATGATAATGCTTCAAAAAAGCCATTCTTGACATAACTGGCACTTAAGTACTTATTGAATGACTGAATTAATGAATAATAAATATGCTATTTGGCTTAGTTATATGCCTTCCTTCCACAACTAAGAGTTGAAGATTCAAAGTCATTTTACTCAATTCACACAGTGAAAATTGTGGCAGAATTAGAACTATACCTAAGGTCAATTGATTTCCAACCCATTGTTTATGCCTGGGGGTGGGCAGAGGAGGAGAGGGACACAGGTAGCAAGAGGAGAGCAGATTCATTCAACACCACCCCCTTGGGGGTACAACATCAGAGTTAAGCGTCTATGTCTGCACCCAGATCATCTGGCTTATATTCCAAGTTCCCTTATTTATTGGTTGCACAAAATTAGGCTTGTCACTTGTCTTCTCTGTGCCTCAATTGCTCATGTGTAAAACGTGATAAACATTAATTCTATTTCCTAAAACTGTTGTGAGGATTAAATAAGTAGTATGTATATGGTAATAGTAGAGTGTTCCTCCACAGTAAGCTCTGTGTAAATACAGATTATTGCTGTTGCTCTTTGTGCTATTATTGTTGTAATATTTATAATAATAATAATATTTAATATTTGGGTGGTTCATTGTCCCTTGTTATAATATTTATATAATAATTTATTATTGTTGTTATTTGGTTAGTTCACTATCCTTTGTTGTAATATTTATAATAATTTAATGGTAATTATTTGGATAGTTCAGAATTCCTCAGTGATGAAAACCTACATTTTTATTTCTCAAAAGACTTACAAATAGTCTTTCCAAATACCAGTAAATGCCAAGAGAATTTGTCAGGACCCAGACAAGCTGATTTCACTATCCTCTTTCCACCCTACCCCCAGGACCACCACCACCTTCTATAGAAATCTCATGGGGCATGCATGGGTTGGGGCTGTAGCTATGACAATGGATACTGAAATGGATCAGACAAGAATTCAAGGTGAATTAGAGTCAAATATTTGGGAAATGGTTTTCATATATCGGGGTTATTATATGAAGCTATAATCAGGAAAGTTCCCTACAATTCACTCATCTGAAAGCTATGAGATCAAACTAAGTAGGCACTAAAGACACAGTAGGGCTAGGGCTTGGTTCAGGCAGGGGCTGAGTCTGCATGGGGCTTAGGGTGTGGCATTCACTGCTAGTCCTGTGGCAATAGAAACAGGACAGAAAGGAGGATCCTGGGAAGATGGCAGCGTAGGAGGATGTTGGGCTCACCGCACGTCCTGCTGATCACTTAGATTCCACCTACACCTGCCTAAATAACTCAGAAAACCACCAGAAGACTAGCAGAACGGAGTCTCCAGAACCAAGCTGAGACAAGACGCCCACGGAAGAGGGTAGGAAGGGCGGAGAGGCGATGTGCACTCCACGGACTGGCGGGAGGGAGCTGGGGTGGAGGGGCGGCCCGCCGGCCAAGCAGAGCCCCCGAGTCTGGCTTGCAAAAGTGGAGGGACCGGATGGAGTGTGTTCCGATAGCAACCGGGACTTGACATCTGGAAGATTATAAGTGAACAGCTCTGCTCGGAAAACGGGAGGGCTGTAGGACAACGGAGGGAGAGTTGTTGAGCCCCAGACAACAGAGCTCAGCTTGGCGGGGAACAAAGGCGCTCTCCTGCGCCATCTCCCTCGCCCATCCCCCAGCCAAAATCCCAAAGGGAACCAGTTCCTGCCAGGGAACTTGCTTGCACCACGCAAACACCCAACGCTGTGCTTCTGTGGATCCATCCCTCCAGTGGCGGGTCTGACTCCCTCCCGGTGCCACAGCACCCCTCCGGAAGCAGATCTCTGAAGGAAAAGTGAGCTGAGCCTGCCCCTCCTGCCCCTGTGCACCTTGCCAATCCACCCCAGCTAATACGCCAGATCCCCAGAACCACAAGCCTGGCAGTGTGCAAGTAGCCCAGATGGGCCATGCCACCCCACAGTGAATCCCGCCCCTAGGAGAGGGGAAGAAAAGGCACACACCAGTCTGATGTGGCCCCAGCAGTGGGCTGGGGCAGACGTCAGGTCTGACTGCACCCTGCCCACCAACACAAGTTATTCAAGACAGCACAGGGGAAGTGCCCCACACTCCCGCACCACTCCAGGGACTATCCAAAATGACCAAACGGAAGAATTCCCCTCAGAAAAACGTCCAGGAAATAACAACAGGTAACAAACTGATCAAAAATGATTTAAACAACATAACAAAGTGAATTTAGAATAATAGTCATAAAATGAGTCGCTGGGCTTGAAAACACTATAAAGGACAGCAGAGAATCTCTTGCTACAGAGATCAAGGGACTAAGGAACTGCCAGGAAGAGCTAAAAAATGCTATTAACGAGCCGCAAGATAAAATGGAGACGACCACAGCTTGGATTAAAGAAGCAGAGGAGAGAATAGGTGAACAGGAAGATAAAATTATGGAAAAAGAAGAAGCTGAGAAAAAGAGAGATAAAAAATCCAGGAGTATGAGGGGAAAATTAGAGAACTAAGTGATGCACTACAGAGAAATAATCTACATATAATTGGTATTCCAGAGGAGGAAGAGAGAGGGAAAAGGTGCTGAAGGCATACTTGAAGAAATAATAGCTGAGAACTTCCCTTATCTGGGAAAGGAAAAAGGCATTGAAATCCAAGAGGCCCAGAGAACTTCCTTCAGACATAAATTGAATCGATCTTCTGCATGACATATCATAGTGAAACTGGAAAATACAAGGATAAAGAGAAAATTCTGAAAGCAGCTAGGGATAAATGTGCTCTACCATATAAAGGGAGACCTATAAGACTCGTGACTGATCTCTCTACTGAAACTCTAAAGAAAGGAATGGCAGGAGATCTTCAATGTAATGAACAGAAAAAATATGCAGCCGAGAATCCTTTATCCAGCAAGTCTGTCATTTAGAATAGAAGGAGAGATAAAGGTCTTCCCAAACAAACAAAAACTGAAGGAATTCGTCACCACTAACCCAGTCCTACAAGAGATCCTAAGGGTGATCCTGTGAGACAAAGTGCCAGAGACATCACTACAAGCATGAAACCTACAGACATCACAATGACTCTAAACTCATATCTTTCTATAATAACACTGAACGTAAATAGACTAAATGTGCCAACCAAAAGACATAGGGTATCAGAATGGGTAAAAAAAACAAGACCTATCTATTTGTTGTCTACAAGAGACTCATTTTAGACCTGAGGACACCTTTAGATTGAAAGTGAGGGGATGGAGAACTATCTATCATGCTACTGGAAGTCAAAAGAAAGCTGGAGTAGCCATACTTATATCAGACAAACTAGACTTTAAATTAAAGGCTGTAACAAGAGATGAAGAAGGTCATTATATAATAATCACAGGGTCTATCCATCAAGAAGAACTAACAATTATGAATGTCTAAGAGCCGAATACAGGAGCCCCCAAATATATAAAACAATTACTCACAAACATAAGCAACCTTATTGACAAGAATGTGGTAATTGCAGGGGACTTTAACACCCCACTCACAGCAATGGATGGATCATCTAGACACATGGTCAATAAAGAAACAAGGGCCCTGAATGATACATTGGATCAGATGGACTTGACAGATATATTTAGAACTCTGCATCCCAAAGCAACAGAATATACTTTCTTTTTGAGTGCACATGGAACATTTTCCAAGACAGATCACATACTGGGTCACAAAACAGCCCTTCATAAGTATACAAGAATTGAGTTCATACCATGCATACTTTCAGACCACAATGCTATGAAGCTTGAAATCAACCACAGGAAAAGTCTGGAAAACCTCCAAAAGCATGGAGGTTAAAGAACACCCTACTGAAGAATGAATGGGTCAACCAGGCAATTAGAGAAGACATTAAGAACTATATGGAAACAAATGAAAATGAAAATACAACAATCCAGACACTTTGGGATGCAGTGAAGGCAGTCCTGCGAGGAAAATATATTGCAATCCAGGCCTATCTCAAGAAACAAGAAAAATCCCAAATACAAATCTAACAACACACCTAAAGGAAATAGAAGCAGAACAGCAAAGACAGCCTAAACCCAGCAGAAGAAGAGAAATAATAAAGATCAGAGCAGAAATAAACAGTATAGCATCGAAAAAAACTGTAAAGCAGATCAACGAAACCAAGAGTTGGTTTTTTGAAAAAATAAACAAAATTGATAAACCTCTAGCCAGGCTTCTCAAAAAGAAAAGGTAGATGGCCCAAATAGGTAAAATCATGAATGAAAATGGAATTATTACAACCAAACCCTCAGAGATACAAACAATTATCAGGGAATACTATGAAAAATTACATGCCAACAAACTGGGCAACCTGGAAGAAATGGACAAATTCCTAAGTACCCACATGCTTCCAAAACTCAATCATGAGGAAATAGAAAGCTTGAACAGACCCATAACCAGCGAAGAAATTGAATCAGTCATCAAAAATCTCCCAACAAATAAGAGTCCAGGACCAGATGGCTTCCCAGGGGAGTTCTACCAGACGTTTAAAATAGAGATAATACTGACCCTTCTCAAGCTATTCCAAAACATAGAAAGGGAAGGAAAACTTCCAGACTCATTCTATGAAGCCAGTATTACTTTGATTACTAAACCAGACAGAGACCCAGTAAAAAAAGAGAACTACAGGCCAATATCACTGATGAATATGGATGCAAAAATTCTCAATAAGATACTAGAAAACCGAATTCAACAGCATACAAAAAAATTATTCCCCATGATCAAGTGGGATTCATTCCTGGGATGCAGGGCTGGTTCAACATTCGCAAATCAATCAATGTGATACATCACATTAATAAAAGGAAAGAGAAGAACCATATGATCCTGTCAATCGATGCAGAAAAGGCCTTTGACAAAATTCAGCAACGTTTCTTAATAAAAACCCTCGAGAAAGTCGGGATAGAAGGCACGTACTTAAAGATCATAAAAGCCATTTATGAAAAGCCCACAGCTAACATCATCCTCAATGGGGAAAAACTGAGAGCTTTTTCCCTGAGATCAGGAACACGACAGGGATGTCCACTCTCACCGCTGTTGTTTAACATGGTGTTGGAAGTTCTAGCATCAGCAATCAGACAACAAAAGGAAATCAAAGGCATCAAAATTGGCAAAGATGAAGTTAAGCTTTCACTTTTTGCAGATGACATGATATTATACATGGAAAATCCAATAGACTCCACCAAAAGTCTGCTAGAACTGATACATGAATTTAGCAAAATTGCAGGATACAAAATAAATGTACAGAAATCAGTTGCATTCTTATACACTAACAATGAAGCAACAGAAAGACAAATAAAGAAACTGATCCCATTCACAATTGCACCAAGAAGCATAAAATACCTAGGAATAAATCTACCAAAGATGTAAAAGATCTGTGTGGTGAAAACTATAGAAAGTTTATGAAGGTAATTGAAGAAGATATAAAGAAATGGAAAAACATTCCGTGTTCATGGATTGGAAGAATAAATATTGTCAAAATGTCAATACTACCCAAAGCCATCTATGCATTCAATGCAATCCCAATCAAAATTGCACCAGCATTCTTCTCGAAACTAGAACAAGCAATCCTAAAATTCATATGGAACCACAAAAGGCCCCGAATAGCCAAAGGAATTTTGAAGAAGAAGACCAAAGCAGGAGGCATCACAATCCCAGACTTTAGCTTCTACTACAAAGCTGTCATCAAGACAGCATGGTATTGGCACAAAAACAGACACATAGACCAATGGAATAGAATAGAAACCCCAGAACTAGACCCACAAACGTATGGCCAACTAATCTTTGACAAAGCAGGAAAGAACGTCCAATGGAAAAAAGACAATCTCTGTAACAAAGGGTGCTGGGAGAACTGGACAGCAACATGCAGAAGGTTGAAACTAGACGATTTTCTCACACCATTCACAAAAATAAACTCAAAATGGATGAAGGACCTGAATGTGAGACAGGAAACCATCAAAACCCTAGAGGAGAAAGCAGGAAAAAACCTCTCTGACCTCAGCCATAGCAATCTCTTACTCGACACATCCCCAAGGGCAAGGGAATTAAAAGCAAAAATGAATTACTGGGACCTTATGAAGATAAAAAGCTTCTGCACAGCCTACAAAGCTAAAAAGGAAACAGCCAACAAAACCAAAAGGCAACCAACGGAATGGGAAAAGATATTTGCAAATGACATATCGGACAAAGGGCTAGCATCCAAAATCTATAAAGAGCTCACCAAACTCCACACCTGAAAAACAAATAACTCAGTGAAGAAATGGGCAGAAAACATGAATACACACTTGTCTAAAGAAGACATCCGGATGGCCAACAGGCACATGAAAAGATGCTCAACGTCACTCTTCATCAGGGAAATACAAATCAAAACCACACTCAGATATCACCTCATGCCAGAGTGGCCAAAATGAACAAATCGGGAGACTATAGATGCTGGAGAGGATGTGGAGAAATGGGAACCCTCTTGCACTGTTGGTGGGAATGCAAATTGGTGCAGCCACTCTGGAAAACAGTGTGGAGGTTCCTCAGAAAATTAAAAATAGATCTACCCTATGACCCAGCAATAGCACTGCTAGGAATTTACCCAAGGGATACAGGAGTACTGATGCATAGGGGCACTTGTACCCCAATGTTTTTAGCAGCACTCTCAACAATATCCAAATTATGGAAAGAGCCTAAATGTCCATCAACTGAAGAATGGACAAAGAAATTGTGGTTTATATACACAATGGAGTACTATGTGGCAATGAGAAAGAATGAAACATGGCCCTTTGTAGCAACATGGATGGAACTGGAGAGTGTGATGCTAAGTGAAATGAGCCATACAGAGAAAGACAGATACCATATGTTTTCAC
Source organism: Felis catus (assembly GCF_018350175.1). Classification (NCBI taxonomy): domain Eukaryota; kingdom Metazoa; phylum Chordata; class Mammalia; order Carnivora; family Felidae; genus Felis; species Felis catus. Next base: position 107,213,475 of record NC_058375.1, on the reverse strand, counting down.
TCTTATGTGGATCCTGAGAAACTTAACAGAAACCCATGGGGGAGGGGAAGGAAGAAAAAGATGTTAGAGAGGGAGAGAGCCAAAGCATAAGAGACTCTTAAAAACTGAGAACAAACTGAGGGTTGATGTGTTGGGGGGGGTGGGTGATGGGTATTGAGGAGGGCACCTTTTGGGATGAGCACTGGGTGTTGTATGGAAACCAATTTGACAATAAACTTCATATATTGAAAATAAAAAAAAGAAACAGGACAGAAAGGACCTGTCAGAGAGAAAAGTAGAATTTCCAGGACCTTCAATCAGAAGGAGAACAATGGAGACAACTATAGGCGCACGTAGGAAGGGCATGCTGAAGCTCCAGGGAGGAGGATGGCAAGTGCGAACTAGAGAGAAGTATGGTAGTTAACGTGTGTATGTATTGTGTGCATGTGAGAGAGAGACGTATGTGTGTGTGTGAGAGAGAGGTGTGTGTGAGAGAGACGTGTGTGTGTGCATGTGTGTGTAAGAGAGACACGTGTGTGTATGTGAGACAGAGACGTGTGTGAGTGTGTGTTAGAGAGATGTGTGTGTGTGTGTGTGTGAGAAAGAGACGTGTGTGTGTGTGAGAGAGAGAGACGTGTGTGTGCATGTGTGTGTTAGAGAGAGGCATGTGTGTGTGTATGTGAGACAGAGACGTGTATGTGTGTATGTGAGAGAGAGAAGTGTGTGTATGTGAGACAGATGTGTGTGTGTGTGTGCATGTGTGTGTGAGAGAGACGTGTGAGCATGTGTATGTGAGACAGAGAAAGGTGTGTGTGAGAGGCATGTGTGTGTATGTATGTGAGAGAGAGACGTGTGTGTGCGTGAGAGACAGATGTGTGTGTGTTAGAGATGTGTGTGTGAGACATATGTGTGCAAATGTATGTGAGGACATGTGTGCACGTGTGTGTTAGAAAGATGTGTGTGTGTGTATGTGAGGCAGAGAGAGATATGTGTGTGAGAGAGATGTGTGTGTGTGTGTGTGTGTGTGCATGTGTGTGTGTGTGAGAGAGAGAGAGAGAGAGGTGGGGCAGGAGTCCTGTACTTGTCACGTGGTAGATAACACAAGCAGGGGGTGAATGAAGCAGAAAGTCATGTATTTAGGCCCCTTTATCTTAAGTCAAGCATATCTCACACCAGAATGAAGAATGGAGATATTTTGTTGGCCACATTTCAAGGATGGGTCAATTCCATCCCTCGTGAACAAAGCTCTAAATAGACCTGAGAGATCTTCTGCTTTCAGGCATCTGCTTTTTCTTCATTGACCGTCTCTGCCATTGCATAAGCAGCATTTGATTTTAATACAACATGCCTTTTTCAGTGGCAGACAAAACAATAGTGCTTTGTCATTTTCATCTGTGATTGTGTTCTAGGAATGTCGTTAAGTATATCGCTGATCACTGCAAAAAAATTCCTTTAGATTCCACTGTTAGGAGGGCAATAATTCCCTTGAAGTCTGTATATATTAGACCATTTGTCTCTGTATATTTTATCTTTCAGGAAGCTCAGAACTAATCATTAGTCTGAGGTATAATAACTGTGTAGGTCACAGATTGAATATTTGTGCTCTTTTCTCAACTCACAGTCTATTTCCCATTGCTTTCTGATTTTCCACTTGTAGTTTTATGACAAAGATGCTATGCCCTCTCCTGCTCTGGTTCATAGGAAGAATCCAAACTGGTTCTAACATGTTTTGGGTATGGAGTGAGGCTTTCTCCTGCCCATAGTCCTACATGGGTATCCATTGATCTCACCTTTTGTGCCAAAACCATGTAGGAAGAGGGTCTGCTAGGGTGGGATGGTGGAAGGAGGAAACCAAGCAGAGCCTCTGTTTAGGAGATGATCTCTGGTGGGTGAAGGTCCTCATGAAAGACTGTCCATTTCAATTCAGTCCCTTGATCCTCATGATGCCCTGTCTTTCCCTTGACCTATCCTTACCCAGCCTCAAGAATGCTGGCTCACTCATTCTTTCCTTTTTAATCAACAGTCTTTATAGCCTCTAGAGGAAAGAAAAAATTGCTCATTTAGCATGCACTGACTCCAACGCATTCCACAATTTTGTTTTCACAGTAGAGGACCTCATATCTGCATACTGGGATTGAACAAATATGTGAATGTGTGCAGATGGAAGGAACTAGATTTCTCACTGTTCAAGTGAGAGGTTGTAGATAAGAAAGAAAGAGATGTTGGCCAAGAAAGAATTCACTGAAAATTTAAACAAATAGGTATTTATTTGGGCAACTAGAATTGCAATTCCAGAGACAGATTCAGGTAAAAACCTGACTTGTGAGAAAAACTAAGAGGCTGCCAGGGAGAGTGGTAAAGGAAAAGGGTCATGAATACAACTGTCATTTAGGTCCTCCATGCAAAACAGGGGTTTCAAACAGGTTAACTTCAGGGTACCTGGGTGGCTCAGTCAGTTAGGCATCTGACTCCAGGTCAGGTCATGATCTCTCAGTTCTTGAGTTCGAGCCCTGCACAGGGCTCTGTGCTGACAGTTCAGAGCCTGGAGCCTGCTTTGGATTCTGTGACTCCCTCTCTTCCCCTACGCTGCTTGCACTCTGTCTCTCTCTCTCTCTCTCTCTCAAAAAATAAATAAACATTAAACAAACAAACAAACAAACAAACAAACCAAGTTAACTGGGATTGGTTGGATTAATATGCAAATGAGGGATTGAAACTTGTCAAATCACATTGGCTCCTTCCCAAATGAAGAATGCAAACAATTCAGGGGCCATAGTGAGGAGGGAGTTAAGTTCAGGCTGAGCTTAACTTTTCACAGCTGGCAAAAATTTAGTTTCTCCCATAAGGATGCACATAAATTTCTCTCCTTTGGCCTCCTAGCTAGGCTTGCTTGCTCCATTTTGAAATCTCCTTTTACAAAGTCTAGAATAAACCATGGGACACTGAATTAATGTAGACATTATGAACTCATGTTTAGCTTAATATAGATACAGAGGGATTATGACTAAAATAATTATAGGTATGTGTGTAGATGCTGGTTACTATACACACATATATTTCCAAGTACTGAGAAGTGATGACACCCCAGTAGTAAGGAATAAACCAGCTCTCAGATCTTGGTTTACAATCAATTTCCCAATAAAAGAAACTAAGGGTCGTAATAAAAATATCTGAATCTAGGTCTGGGTCAGAGATTATACAAAGTGAGCCTGAAGCATATGATACATAGTGCCCTACAGTAAGGATGTGCTTTAAAAAAAGGACACAGGAGCTGACTGAGAGAGGTCCCAAAGCTGGAAGGTTATGAACAACAAAATAGAAAGCATGGCATTGGATTACAACCCAAAATATAATATAGTTATCCAATATCCATGAGTCAATACTGATATTAATAAATGATGTTAGAAAGAGAGAGAGAAAGAGAGAGAGAGAAATATGAACAGACAAATCTTACAGAAAAATTCCAAATAACTTATAGATACTGTCCCTTCAAGGAGATAGAGTGTAACTCCCTACCTCTTTGAATGGGCTACACTTAGTGACTTCCTTACAAAGAGAAGAGCATGGAAAGAGAAAGAAAAAGAGGACCTTTACATGGAAAACCTGCAAACACTGCCATAGACAGATGGTGAGAATCAGTGTCAACAGTGAGGTCATGTTGATAGCATGTACCCTTGATATAATAGGATGAGAATGGCTTTATTCCTGTGATTTTTCTCCCCCCAAATCCATAATCCCATTCTAAGCACTAGAAAAACACACCACACAAATCCCAGTTGAGAGACATTCTACAAAATACATAACTAGCACACCTCAAAACTCTCAAGGTCATCAAAAATAAGTAGTCTAAGCATCTATCACAGTCAAGAGGACCCTAAGGAGACAAGACAACTGAATGTAATGTGGTGCCCTAAATGGAATCCAGGAACACAACAATGACATTTAGTAAAAATTAAGGAAACCTGAATAGAGTATGGATATGGACTTCAGTTGATAATAATACAGGGGCACCCGGGTGGCTCAGTTGATTGAGCATTTGACTCTGGCTCAGGTCATTATCTCACTGCTTGTAGGTTAAAGCCCCAAGTTGGGCTCTGTGCGGACAGCTCAGAGCCTGGAGCCTACTTCATATTCTGTGTCTCCCTTTCTCTCTGCCCCCCCTCCCCCACTTATTATCTCTCTGTCTCTCTCAAAAGTAAATAAACATTAAAAATTTTTTAAAATTTTTAAATAAAAAACAATATCTTAATACTAATTCTTTAATTGTAACAAACATACCATGCTAATGTAAGATCTGAACCACAGAGTAAACCACATGCAGTAAACATGGGAAATTCTCTATACTATCTTTGCAACTTTCCTGTAAATCTATAACTACTCTAAATAAAAAACCTATTAAAAAATTAAGTGCATGCCAAATATGTTACAACTAATATTTATTGAGCTAAATATGTCAAAATGTTACCTATGACATCATATATAATCCCCTCCACAGCCTCATGAGGCTACTATTATTTTATCTAATTTTAAAAATTTTATTTTGATGTTTATTTAATTTTGACAGAGAGAGTGTGAGCAGAGGAGACACAGAATCCGAAGCAGGCTCCAGGCTCTGATCTGTCAGCACAGAGCCCGACTTGGGGCTTGAACCTATGAACCATGAGATCATGACCTGAGCCAAAGTCAGACACTCAACCAACTGAGCCACCAAAGCACCCCACCTAATTTTTAGATGAGAAAACTGAGGCCTAGAAAGGCACAGAAACTTGCATAAGATCACAGAGTTTTCAAAGATTTGAAATGGGTTTCATTTGACTGGGGTCTGAACATGTACTTGTTCTGTTAAGGAAGGTTTGGCCTCAGATTCACACAGATGTGTGTAAAAATGGGATGTGATTTCATTTGTTTTTAAAATAAAGTAATACATTTACATGCAAATTAAAAATCAGGTAATCCAATAGGTTGTAATATGAAAAGAAATGTCTCATTCCAAATAATCAGAGTATGCATTTATTTCTTTGTCTCCTTCTAAACATATCTATTCACTTCCCCAATGAAGCACAATGGACCATGTTCGCCATCCCATCCCACCCTCCCTTTTATTTAGACATGTTTTATTTTTCATGCTCCTATTGGCTTACTGCTATAACTTTAAATACTATAACTCAAACCCAGTTTCTTCACCTGCCAAGCTGAGGCAACATTTCCTGACTTCCCATTAAATAAGAGATCACATCAGCACAACATAGCTTCTTTTGGCTTAGGATGATTTTGTTTTCATATTTTATTTGTGACAGCTTTACAGGAAAAAATAAAGCAATGACTTTTTATTACTATTTGTGTTATATCATGGAACACATGGTATGTAGTAACAAAGTATGGTCCACCAGACGTTGTAAAGTAAGCTGCTGAAAACACACTGGACCCAGGGCATAAGCTAGGCTAGCCTCCCTAGAGGTGACCAAGGGGCCAGGCTGGTGAGAGAACGTCTATGGCAAATGGAGACCACAGGGAGCCGGGCACTCTGAGGCAGGGCTAACCTGACCTGAGGCCACTGGGTTCAGTTCAGTTCCCAAGTGAAAATGTCCCTTCTGGAAGGCTGCTATGACTACTGGTTGGAAGAGGACAGAGCCCTGTTGAATGGCTCACCCAGGAGTCTTTCAAAGTCCCTCCAGGAACTCTTTAAAACATCACAGCTCGCTTTCTTAAAAAATTTACATGTTTTTCACTTAGCCCATGCAATACTGCGGTAACAATTTTTAAAAATTAGACAAAAGAACATATTAAATATCAAATACTCTGTCAAAATAAAATTACCTAATTAGAAAATGTTGAAAATGTGTAACTATTTAACATTCATTAAAAGTGTGTAGTTAGAGGGGCGCCTGGGTGGCGCAGTTGGTTAAGCCTCCGACTTCAGCCAGGTCACGATCTCGCGGTCCGTGAGTTCGAGCCCCGCGTCGGGCTCTGGGCTGATGGCTCAGAGCCTGGAGCCTGTTTCCGATTCTGTGTCTTCCTCTCTCTCTGCCCCTCCCCCGTTCATGCTCTGTCTCTCTCTGTCCCAAAAATAAATAAACATTGAAAAAAAAATTGTGTAGTTAGAGTCAAAAGAAAAGTGGTTGTACCACTTTAACTGTTTTGGATATCCCTATAAATATAAGATTTTGGATATAAGATGTTTTGCACAAAATGTGAAGTCTACATTTTAATTATTTATTATAGAAAAAAATGTAAATGTGCAATATTAAAATGAAACCTTACTGAATCCACACCAAAAAAAAATCAACAATATTAACATTTTTGATGTACAGACATATTTAGAAAATGCAAAGATGCCAAATGCAGACCTTTATGAAGAAAAATAATGATCAAATTAGTAGATTTTTTTCAAGGTAGGAATTTCAAAATCAATTTGATGCAGACTGGACACTGTAGTATGCAATAATATATAAGTTGAACAGTTACCAAGGGGAATCCAAGTACTGACTGGAGAATTGAGGAGACCAAATATTAAGTAGTACTCTTGTCAAAGAAAATTTGTTTCAGTCAAAACTTTTTTTTTAATTGTTGTTTGGTGAGTGTCCACCTTTGTATAGAACAAAAATAAAAATAGAAGAAAAGAGATTCTTAGATATTACACAATCAACCAAATGTTGACATTTTGCTTTTTTTCTTAGGTAAAAATGAGATTTTTCCACACAGAATTCTCTCACACAAACATAACTGAACATCTAAAATCAAGGATATTTAAAACTTATCAGCCAAATATGGAAGTGCAACCAATGGTATATCAAAATTCATAAGACACTGCTTTATACAATAAATAGCATGCTTTTTCACTTCAAAAAGAGAAGGCATCTAATCTTTTTTTTTTTAAAGTACAGATTTCATGGCAGTACAATAGGTAGATACTTGGTAAGTTCCTCAGAAAGTATATTTTTATTTCCCCACAAAGTGGATCTTTCCTTTAGCTATAGTAATTTTTTAACATAGTACTCACTCTTGCTCTGTTTAAAAAAAAATTTAACATTTATTTATTATTGAGACACAGAGACAGAGCATGAGCATGGGAGGGGCAGAGAGAGGTGAAGGCACATAATCTGAAGCAGGCTCCAGGCTCCAAGCTCCAAGCTGCCAGCATAGAGCCTGACACGGGGCTCAAACTCATGAACCATGAGATCATGACCTGAGCCAAAGTCAGAAGCTTGACTGAGCCACCCAGGCACCCCCACTCTTGCTCTTGAACAAAATAAGTCTCTTTCCCCAAAATGATTTTCTTAAATGGAGGCATTTTAATTGCCTCTAACATGCAATCTTTCTGGAGAGTCTGAAAAAAAACTTCATAGTCTTTGACAATTTTAAAATTCCAACTCTAAAGATTTATCTTAGGGAAATTACTAAGAATAATCACCAATGAGAATGTTTATTTTATTATTGTTTACGGCAAAACATGGAAGCAACATTAAGTCCCCCGAATCAGGGAACTCATTACACAAATCATGATGCATTCATATAATGGACTATAATAGTGTTGATCAATATTTATTAGCACAGAAGAATATTGACAATTGTACTATTAATTAAAAGATCAGGTTATAAAGTATTCTGAAATTATCCCATTTTGTGACTTTCTGTAGAAAATTTGGAAATAGATCCTGAAATTATTAGCAGGAGTTATTTTTAGGCAGTAAGATTTTTGCTTGGTCTTAATCATCTTCCTTATGCTTATCTACATTAATACATCTTTATATGGGTATGCATCATTTTTTTAGAGAGAAAAATTACACATTCAAAATTATAATTATATACAATTATGCTCTATCTATATACCTATATAATGAGATATATGCTAGCAGAGGCAAAATCAGGTCACAGCAGTCAGGAGGATTGCTAAGGTTTCAAAATTGGCATCTTGTGTTTTGGGAATCATAGACAAGCTGACACTCTGCCCTGAGACTAAGCAATAGAATTCATTGGGCTGGGTACTTAGTTAAAAACATATTTTCAGTTTCCCCCAGGAAAATGGGAATCAGCTAAAAATTATCACCTGGAACTTACACTGATATGCAACTACATTGAGCCTCAAGCCTCAAGGCCCCCAGGTACCTCTACTTTATTTCAAGTCTGCACTACCCTGGGGCAACAGACCCTAGGCATGGGCCCAGACTGTCTTCTAAGGTACAGTCCTTTGGGACCTGGGGTTTCATACCTGGCTTATGAGTTGTTTCATATGATCATCTCACACCTGGAAGTCCAGCCAAGTTGAACTCCATGTCATTGGCAAGTACCCCACTTGTATGTGGAAGGACCATTTCCACCTGGAAATTTCTTCCCCTCGTTCCACACCCAGCACCAAAGTCTGCTTGTCTTTAAAAGCCTTGTTGAAAACAACTACCCCAGAGGCCTGTTCTCCCTCAAGCAACATGCTCTGCTTCAGATTTCTCTTTCCAAGACCCAGGAAACCACTTTTGATCTGCACCGTCAGGATGAGTCTCTCCCTTCTGTCCTTGACTTTTTGTACTCTTTTCCTCCTTTGAGTTCATACAAAGTGAGAAAAAAAGAAGTATGTCAATCACCTTAAAATTATATTTATTATTATACATATTTCAATCTACAACATACATTGCTTCTCGCACTAGATTGTAAGCTTTTCTAGAACAGGAACAAATCTCCTATTACATTGAGGAACACAGAGCACGGTATAGAGTAGGTGCTCAACATATGCTTACCACACTGAAGCTGTCAGTGCGAGGATTATGCAACAACATGGGTTGACAGCTATGAGGATACAGAGACAGAAATCTCAAACCATGTGTCTTTGAATCACCAGCATCTTGAAACAGTCAGCATCTTGGGAGGAAAGAAGAAGGTGCAGCCTACACCTCAGCCCTTATAAGGGATCTCAGGGGTTCGTAGCAGCCATAGCTTCAACTCCAAGTTGTTGCTGAGATGAAGGAGTGGGTGGAAGACAGGAGCAGGAGTGCAGCTTATGGGGGCCAGGAAGTGTTTCCCAGTCCAAATGAGAAGGGGGGACCCTGAGCTTCCCAGCGGAATAAAAGCAGAAACCTGGGTAGGGAGAGAGAAACTGTACCTGTGTCCCTCTCCTTCGGGCCAGTCACCTTAGCACTCCTCCTCTTTGATGTGGTAGACTGTGGCACCACTGAGGCAGCAGGGTTTCTTGCAGCGAGCCCTCTGAGAGTGTCCCAGACTCTGATCTCCTGGCTTCTGGGAACTGGAATCACTGACCTGGACTCCTGGACGGAGGTCACAGAAAGGAGCAGAGTAGGCAGGGAGGGAGGGGTTTGGGCACTGGGGAGGGGTACATTTGGGAGCAATAGGGGGCTCCCAAGATTGCTGCTTCTTCTGTGACATCAGTGGGCTAGTGAGTGGAAGCTGGAAGGAAAAAGAGCATTGGATTAGGTCAGGGCCTTGATTCTTTCTCGATGGGCTGGGACTGTCAAAATGAAGCTGGCATTTACAACCTTCTAAAATCCATCCCAGGAAGGACAGAAATGGGTCTGAGAGGGTAAATTGGGGGAGTGAGCCATGGTGGGAACTCTCAGGGGACCCACTCACCAACAACCAAGCTAATAACTTATTCTTCTTAAACAAAATGCAGCTGAGTTGAGCAGACCATCCACTTTCCCAGGCCAGTGTCCACCATGTTCAAGTGTGAAGGAGAAGCAAATCTCTACTCTTTCTTCACTCAGTCTTACTTTGCTCTGAGTGTCCTAATCCTGCTTGTATCTTCTTTGCCTCTTCATCCCTCTGTCTTCTATAATTTTCTCCCATGTTAAATAATTTGAGGTCTTTTGCAGGGACCACTTCCCTTCCCTAAAACTCTCTTACCTGGTGAGAGGAGAAATCAGGCCTGCTTTTGCAGCACCTGGGTGAGGGACATCCAAGTGTCTCCCCACCCAGAAGTAGTATCACCCTAGAGGAGGATGTGTGGACAAATCATCCAAGAAGGAGTCTGGAGGCCTTTTATACACCCTCCAGTGAAGACTTCAGGCTACATGTTATTGGAAGACAGCTGTGAGTGGACTATTTATGTGAATGTTTCACAATTCCCAGGACTGGATTCCTCAGTGGCACGCAGCAGGATGTGGGTCAAAGGAATCCCATGTGAGTGAACAACCAGAGGCTATAGCCTTCAGAGTGGCCTGAGTGGGCTGGGTACACTGGCCAAGTCTAGATGACATCTCTGGGGACCTGAGAGGGACATGATGACTATGGAGATGTCTCTAGGATTGATAAGGAAGGACTAGGTTAAATGCCACCCAAGTGTGAGGAAGACACTTCTGGTCCACCCCTACTCTCTATCCATGCTTTCTTCCACTCAGCTCAAGGCCACCACCTCCATGAAGACTTGCCTGGTCTGCCAGACCACATCTGAGTCCTCCCTCCTCTGAATGTCAGAGATACCTCTCACAGAATTTTTAGCAGCTCATAATCAAGGTGACCTACATATTTGTCCTATCATCTTTGTTACACAGTTACTTGATGACAAGATCTTGCCTTTATCATTCTAAATTCCTAGGGCCTGATTCTGTCCTTGACATTAATGTTCATTAATACTTGTGGGATGGAATAATCTATGTGCCATTAAAATAGACTTTGCATGTGGGGAGAACAAAAAATAGGAGAAAAACATAAAAAACCCACTTGTTTTTTGTTTTGTGGGCCAAATCTCAACTTCTTGTAACCCCACCTAAGACTTCTAGGAACACCCTTTCATAAATAGTACAGAGAAATTGGTGGGTGGACCTCACCTTAAAGATCAAGCTGTGAATACTGTGGAGAACAAAACATTCATAAACCCTGCTACCTCTTAATGCAAAGTGGAGTTGCTTATGTAATTATAGAGAGACCCCAAGGAAAAGCTTTTTACAGAGTGAAAAGTTTTCACTTATCTATTATGAAAATTGACATCAGCACATGGTGGCTGTGCTTACGGTAGGAACATTCGCATTGAAATACAGTCTTTCACTTCTGGAGGCTTCTGTCTCAGAATAGCTGCAGACATGCCTGGCTAAGTGAAAAGATCCTGTTGAAATTTCTGGTGGTAGGGACAGTGTCTTGCCTTCCTCTGTGTTCTCAGTGCCTGACACAGTAGGGACTCAGGAAACAGGTAAGTGGAAAAGGTGAGCTATTACAAAGGATTTTCTGATTATAGGGGCTGTCCTCAAAGACTTCAAGTCATACATTGTACAAAGGTGAGCAAGGTCAGTGTGTGGGATGACAGGTAAGAACTTAACAATACTGGAGAGTGGGACAAGGCCAGAGGAACAGCTGCTGGAGTAAATCTGCAGGACAAGACTACCAGGGCTCACCTGCTTCATCTTAGAAGGCTCCCAGGGGGAGGCAGGCTTTGACATGTAGTTTGGCTGAAAAGAAGAGTCTATATAAGTGAAACAGAAGGTGAGATGGTAAGAAGCCTTTCTCAGCCTGTTAGAACAGGACCCTGGGGAGACAGTACCTGAGTTATGGGGCCTCAGAGGTCAGAACCCTTCTTCCCTAAATTCCTTCTCCCTCCTATCTCTCCTTTTCCCCCTTTCCCTCTTCTCCTCCCTGTCAGGCCTCAGAAGTAATCCTAACTGCTCCTCAGAAAGGAGTGATGGACAGTAAGCACTGAGAGGGCAGAGTAACTCTTGTCTTACTATCACAGCGGTTCCTTTTCCCCACCCAGACTCATACCACATAAGCCCACACTCTGATACCTCATGCACCACAAATGCATTTCCTTGAGGTTAACTAACAACCACCCAACCCAACTAACACCACCTCTACCCAAGGGCTGAGGACTCTTTCTGGAGGCTCTTTCCCCCTTCCTCTCCAGTTCCCCCAGACCACTCCTCATAATGCTGGCCCCCTGAAGTCTCAGAGTCCAGTCATTTTCAATACAGTGAATTCCATCACGGTGTTGGGGATTGACCCCACCAGGATTGGCACATTTAGTGGAGGAGGCAGCATCTGGCTTTGTCCACTCCCTGAAGTGAGCCTTTTTGAAGTCCTTGAGCAGTCCCTCACCCTACTAGACTTCCAAGTCCAGCCAATTCCAGGTCAGGACCTCAGACATGTGTCTCCCTCCAGTGCCACTCCATTTCTCCCTGGCAGAGGTGTCTATGGCATGATTCTATGATTTGGTATTTGCTAAGCACCTACTCTGTCCTGGATACAAAAAGCAGTAAGAGCCCTGCTTCATGCTTTGGAGCTTTCACTCTAGAGATAGTGTAAACACATTACACATTAATAGATAACACAAGATGATAAGTGAAAGATGGGCAAACAGAGAGGCAGGTGAATTCTGGTTATGGGTTGAAAATGGTACTAGTCCACCTGCATGTACCACATCAGAATGATAGTATTTTGAATGATGTTGTTCCTATTATTATTAGCATCCCATCCTGGGCTGGGGACAGGAGCCCATCCCTGATAATTATCCACCCCTTCTCATTCCTAGTCCCAATTTGTTGTGACCCTATTGCTCTGAGCAATAGATGTCTCTTCCTTCCTTCCTTCCTTCCTTCCTTCCTTCCTTCCTTCCTTCCCTTCTTTATTTCTGTCTTTTTCTTTTTTGTGCTGGTTCTTCTTCTGAGAGTATTCTCCCCCTCTTCTCTTTGTCTTTGGAAAATCTTTCAAGAACCAATCTAAATCCTCAATTCTTCTGTAACGGGTTCCCTGGTAATGCCTGACCAAGAAAATCTTCCAGAGGCTTTATTGCTTGCTGCACATGTAATTTATTATTGTGCACATTTTAATGTGAGATTGTAAACATTTCAAGCATGAGGCTATGTCTCATATATATCCTATTTCTTTTCAGTGAATGCAATGGTTCATTATGCATATTAGTTATTAGGTATTGAAAAATCCTTGTCATCAACATTTGTAAAAACAGTTTACAGAATGCTTTCCATATATTATGTCCTGAGTCAATTAATTTCACATGACTATGAACTCAGGCCATGACAAAATCAGAGACTTAAAGTGAGGTGGATTGCCTACATCACACTGTGGACACTTCAACTACATTTCCCGAATACTATGATATTTTTATTTAGATTGTACCAAAAAATTCAATTTGGAGTCAGTGTTCAGGTACTTCTTATTTCAGAACTCATACTTGCCTTTTTTTCCTAGGAATAGATACTAAGAGATCTTCTGTCCCTAGAGTTTTCCTCCTGGTACAACTGTAGCCAAACCACCATAATCCTGACTTGTACCCATGGCTACAAGTAACATCACGAGGACAAACCACTGGGTTTAAATTCTTGGTTTCTATTTCAGTAGAGGAAATTGTCACTAGCAAAGGATAGGCTTAGTGTAACCTATTCATCGTCAAAAGGCTCAGTCCCTTATGTTCTCCTTTTCTCTCATCCAAAGGAGAGAAGTAGAGGAGAATTTTCTGGTATTTAAAGAACAGAAATAAAACTGTGCTCAAAGTTATCCATACTCCTCATAAAATAAATTTTTAAAAATATAAAATAAAATATAAAATAAATCTATACATACATAAAATCTTAAGATGTAGAGTCTTCTTAAGTCTCAAAGAAAATCTAAACCAAATTGAACCAAAGATTTTACAGGATGACTTCTGGAACGACAGTATGAAGAACTCCATCTCCCCAACAAAATAGCTATAACTGTTGACAATTACTTTAAAAAAAACTTTTAAAGTTTCTATAAATTGTCCTATGGCAAATTAAGAAAACATTTATTCAAGAAAATCTACTAAATGTCAGTAACAACTAAAAGCCAACATTTCTCATAACATCTCTAGCTCTATGTTGCAGAGGCTAAATCCCAAGATGGGGCAGCCAATACACAGGGCTTCCTTCTTCTACCCAGCTCCCACTGAAGAGGCAGGCAGTGATCCTACCTCAGTTGCAACAGACCTAGAATCCTGAAACCCTTATCACCTTTGCCTCACCTCACTTTTAGGATAGAAAATCCATGGTGAAGAGGCAATTTAAGAAGACTAGAGGTTGCCATCCCAGTACAATGCCCTGCTTATACAACAGGATGTCTCTCCAAGAGAAGCAGACAAAACTGTCCCCAAACTCAGCTCCAGAGCAGTGGCTCAGAGATTTTGACCAGCGGAAGGGGTAAACCAAAAGATAAAAAGCTTTGAGGTTCTTGCCAAAGGAGCTTCCTTTATTCAGAACAGAGTTTGGGAGAAGTTCAAACCTAAAACCACTCTGAGAAATAAGGGAGATTTTATTAAGAAAAGTTGCTTATCCATGGCAGCAATACATTGAATCACAGCAGGACAGCTAGTTTACCAGAGAGAATCAAGGAAAGCAAAGCCCTTCTGGGTTCAGAACAAACCTCAAAGATCCCCTCAAAAACTACCTGCAAAGGGCACTGCACCTAATTGGATCTGACCAATTAAGAGATTTGAGAGTTCAGAAATAAACCCATCAATGCCTGGTCAATTGATTTTTGACAATGTGTCAAGACATTTCACTGAGGAAATCATAGTCTTTTCAACAAATGGTGCTGGGAAACTATATATCCACATGTAAAAGAATGAAGTTGTTCCCTACCTACAGTATTTAAAAAAAATAACTCAGAATGGATCCAAACCTAACTGATGGGATTAAAAATATAAAACTCTTCATGTATGAAAAAATCTTCATGACCTTGTAGGGAAACATAACCTCTGTGTTCATGACAATCTAATCTGAGGTAGATATTTATAGCACCTGACATTAGGAGGTATCCAGTATAAGCGAGGAGAGACAACCCCTGACCCATTTCAAACTGGAATATTACATTCCTCAGAAATATAAAATCCTCTTGTCTGAGAATTCCTACTTAGAAAACATGGTGGTCATGTGTCACTTTGGCCAGCAATCAACTCCATACATGTTAGTATGCTAGTTGACTTTTTGGAAGGGATCGCCCAACCCGTGTAGTGTTTGAGCTTTCTTGTTAATGACATCAAAGGAATATACATCCCTCTTCTAGCTTTCTGAAATAGCCAAGGAGCAGATACATGCTGAAGAACAGCCATATGGATGAATCCTCATGAGACTTTGAATCTTGAATGATTAACTAAAGACACAGGGACATCTAGAGGTCGTATTAATCACAGCAGTTGTGATGGGTTCTTACTATCTGCTCCACCAGACACTTGTGTTTTTTCATGAATTAAAATATAAATTTGAGGTATTGGCCACTTATCCAGTTTATAATAAGACTATCAAGACTATATCAAGTTTATCAAAAAATGAAATCTTGCCATCTGCAAAAACATGGATGATCTAGAAGGTATTATGCTAAGTGAAATAAGTCAGACAGAGGAAGACAAATACCATATAGTTTCATTAATAAGTATAATCTAAAAAACAAAACAGGGGCGCCGGAGTGGCTCAGTCGGTTAAGAGTCCGACTTCAGCTCAGGTCACACTCGCGGCTGGTGAGTTCAAGCCCCGCGTGGGGCTCTGGGCTGATGGCTCAGAACCTGGAGCCTGCTTCTGATTCTGTGTCTCCCTCTCTCTCTGCCCCTCCCCCGTTCATGCTCTGTCTCTCTCTGTCTCAAAAATAAATAAAACGTTAAAAAAAAACAAAACAAACAAAAACAGAAACAGATTCATAAATACAGAGAACAAACTGGTGGTTGTCACAAGGGAGGGGGGTAGAAAACAGGCAAAATAGGTGAAGGGGATTAAGAAAGTACAAACTTTTAGTTATAAAATAAATAAGACAGGGATGAAAAGTACAGCATAGGGAGTATAGTCAATAATATTGTGATAACATTGTATGGTGATGGTGGTAAGCACACTTTTCTTGGTAAGCATTATGTAATGTATAGAATTGTCAGATCACTATGTTGTACATCTGAAACTAATATAGTAGGTGAACCATATTTCAATAATAAAAAAGACTATCAAGGCGAAATAAACTCAAAGTAAAATTAATAATAATTAAATATCATGTGAAATTTTTAATTAAAAACATTTTGATAAAAAAAATCAAGACTATTTTACAAAACATAGATATGAAATATTTGACTCTAAAAAACTCAGGGAGAGAAAAGAAAGAAGTGACTGATTTTTTTAATTCCCTGATTCCTTTAATAGGCATTTTTAATTTTTACAATCTTTGCCGCGTGCTATATGGATGTTTCTAGTTAGAATTAACCAAGATTCATGGGCTATTTGTAAAAAGTTCAAGTACACTTTTCTAAACAATTTTTTTTGGCTGAAGGTGAAAGAAATTCAAAGGTGAGTTGGGGCAATGTCATACAGGGGGAAGGAGGAGGAGACTAATGGAGGGATGGAATATGCATGTGTCCCTGCCTTGTCCCAAGGACTAAGCTGCACCCTGAAGAAAACCCAAGTCCAAGTTCAGGGACAGCTTCATAGGAGTTGTCTGGGAAATGGTGTCAGAGTATGAGGCAGAGCTTTTCATAAAACAGACATGGTGAACTTCTCTGAAAGCAAAGATATAGAGGACAGCTGTATCAACAAAATTGCCTAAAGTCAGTGTCCTTTAAGTGGAGATGGTAAAATGGGCATTCACAAAGTGTGACTAGAGTCCATGTTCCACACCACTCAGAATTCTGAAAATGTCCCACCTAAGAGCCAAGTCAGAGTGATAGAGCTCTTTCCTGAGCAAGTAAAAAGAGTCCCCTTTTGGAGGAACTTTGCAGATAGTTTTTGAACGATATATATTATCATCATACATCATGTATTATATATGATATACAAATAATATATAATTATCTCACAGAATTATATATATAATAAATATTTGATATGTAAATATACAATAAATACATATAAATATATAATAAGTATATATATATGTGTGTGTATGTATTTGTGTGTGTATATATATACATATATACATACATATATACATGTATATATGTATATATGTATATACACACACATGTATATATGTATATATGTGTATATATATATATATATATATATATATATATAGTAACCTAACTGCTGGAAACAAATAAGAAATTTTCTATGATTAAGAATTCAGGACACTGTCCTCTTAATTCTTCCCCAGGGAGGAGTCTGCCAGATGTCTCCCTGATTTCAGGGATAGGAAGTAGGACCCAAGTCTTACCCAGGAAATGGCAAGGAAATGAAACCAGCTGTGTCACCTAAGCAAGTTCCTCTACAAGTGTGAGTCAAATAATGTACATTAGTGCAGTTTCCTGTGACCAAATGTCCATCACAGTGGAAAGAACAACTGGTCCTGGTCCTGAGCCATTTCATCCTTTGCTTAAGAGAAGATTCTGGAATTAGGTGTGACCTTGCTGCCATAGGAGAGGCATCATTCACATCACAGATAAAGGAAAGGAGGAGTCAGAGACTGGAATCTGCTAAGTAATTGCATCTAATATCAGAAGAAAATTGCACCCCATGTAGACTGTGCCCCTTCCCCCAGTGTCCAAGCAGCAATCAGAAATGCATTTTGAAGACTAGAAGAAGCAACAAACATCGGGAAGGAAATGGAGAGGCTCCCTTTTCCTGCTGTGATCACCCAGCCCACAGGACTGACAAATGTGCCGTTAAACCAAGTTTGGCATTGTGACTATTTCTTACACTGAATATTTTAATTTCTAAACTGAGACTGGGTTTGTGCTTCAAAATAAATTATTTCATTTACTTGGAAAGAGCTGTAAAGTCACTAGGCCTTCCTAGGTCTTTAGGAACTAGAAGATCATCCCATTGAATAAAATTTTAAAGATAGCAGCATAATATTAAAAATTTCTATTTTTATTACATCCCATAAGCTATGTTTGCTCAATCTGATGGTTATAGTCAGATTGTTTAACATCCACCTGCTTGAGGAAGTGCTTAGGTGACCAGATAAGGCTTTACAAAAGGATGATATTTGAGGTGGGCCTTCAAGGGGGAATAGAATTTAATGAAGATGTAAAATGTTCTGGATACTGAGCTACAGATGGTAAACTCTACTGCTTCCCAGATAAAAGACATCAAGATGTACAAGTCTGAGTTATCTCTAGATAAGAGTCAATTGTTGAGTGTGGGAAAAGCATGAGTTTTCTTGGAGCACCATGAAGGGCAAACCTTGGAAATTAAGTTGGAAACACTTTCTGTTGGGTCTTAAATGCAGGACTTAAGAAGCATGTGCATTATTCTGTAGAGACCCCTGCTTCTCAGAAATGAAGTGGCAAGCTCACAAATGTGGCACAAAGGGTATGTTTGGGGGAAAAAAGGTGTAGAGGATTTAATGGAGCCAGAAGAGGAAGAAAGGTTTGCTGGGAGGTGAGTACAAGAGCAATTTTTACTCCCAAATGTTCTGGGCCTAAATGTATTACAGAAGTGGTGGGTAGGAAACATGTATTTTCAAAATATGTCTATTTTTTTCTTTTTTAATTTTATTAATTTGATTTTTTCTTCATGTGTGTGTGTGTGTGTGTGTGTGTGTGTGGTGGGAGAGGAAGGATGTTTGGTGGGGTAGGTCAAGAGCACCAGAATGAGTACATGGAGAGAGGACAACATGGGGTTGGGGCCCTGAAAGTGACCAGAAGCTCAAGCATTTATGTTTACAAAAAGGTAACCTAACTGCTGGGAAACAAAGGGAATAAGAAATTTTCTATGATTAAGAATTCAGGACACTGTCCTCTTAATTCTTCCCCAAAGACTTGTAACCAGAGACTTGGTTACAGCAATCTGCTTCAGAGCCCAGACAACATGGTACAAAACAGAGTGGGAAGCCTTTGTCTTTCATGCTACACCTCCATTTACCCCAGTTTAGGCCAGAGTGCCCTCTGGCCCCTGAGGTTCCAAGGCCACTACCAGCAGAGGACAGGGTGGAGGAGAACAATGATAATCCAGGAAAGAAATGGTCCTTTCAGAACAACATGCTGAGCAGATTCCTGATTTTATTGTTTTACATCAGCCAGAGAGCACTGTGGAATAAGGTACAACATGAGTTACTTTGACATGGGGATGAGATCCAAGGCCAACAGATGGGGGAGTAGGAGACGGTTGATTTCTAAACCCCACAGATGTCATCTTGTCTTTAAGTTCAGAGTCTTCTCTGGGACCTCTCAGACTCTGAGTTAGGCCTAGGGGGAGAAAGATGACGTTCTCTGCAGTTCGTTGCTTCCAAGTCTGCTCTTCTTGGCTCAGGCAGGGTCCATGTCAGCAGCAGCCTCCAGATGACTGACCGCTGCTGCCTCCACAGCAGCTGGAGCCCCTCGAGGGCTGGCTGCAGCATCCAGAGCCCCCTGAGGGCTGGCTGCAGCAGTCAGAGCTCTGGTGCCTGTGGCAGTGGGACCTGCGTCGCCTGTGGTGGCTCAGACAGCAGCCACCACCCCCAGAGCTACAGCAGCCACCACCCCCAGAGCTACAACAGCCCCCGCCCCCAGAGCTGGAGCCACAGCAGCCCCCAGAACTGACATTGCAGCAGGAAGAGACTGGGGGACACTTGGGGGGGCACTTGGGGGCAGGACACTTGGGGGGACACTTGGGAGGGGGCTGGCACTGTTGCTGGTTCTGCTGGCAGGACATCTCGGCAGGAGGGGTCAGGAGCTGAGGAAGAGTCACACAGTCAGACCCAGGACACAGAGCCCCCCACCCCACCCCTTCCTGTTCTCAGTATCATTTCTAGAGCTTTTATTTTTAACAGTTTAAATGGAGTTGTTGATAATTCAACACTGGAATTTTCATTATTTCTAGTGGTTAGGCAAATGCTCTCACACTGCCTCCCTTGAGTCATAATTTCTGTTTGAGGTAGGCAGGGATTATTCTGTATTTCACAAAAAAAGGAAACAGAGGCAAAAACCAGTAAGAAGAAAATCTATGATTAATTATCTGATAAGTGAAGGTGGTAATTTCTCCCATCTTGTCAACCAGAAGTCTCAAATTGTCCAGCCTGGAAACCAGATCAGAATGTAAATATTGTCTTGAAGAAAGGAATTAAGGATCATAACTTCATCGAAGGTTTTGTTCTGTAAGGAATTGGACATGCTGATAGAAATGGTCTGGGAGGCTGACTGGTCTCACTGGCTCACTTTCTTACTGAGATAGGTAAAGAATGGTATGTTTGTGGAGGTGGGAGATTCAAACTTGGACACCCCAGCTCCAGTCTGATGCTCTGGCATTTCCAGCACACCCAAGGCCTCTCACTATATCTTGGCACAGTGAGTCTCAGCTTGGTGTGTCTGACTTCTTACACAGACCCCAATTTCATCTCAGATCCATAGGTATGTAGGTTTTAGAACTGCCCCAAATATCCTCTGATTAGCCCTTTCTCTTCCCAGCTGAACTTTGCAAAGAGTCACAATTTAAGATTTTACTCTGAAAGGTGATATCCTCTTGTGAAAGCAATTCTAGTGGAGCCTGATGGCCAGCACTTTCATTCTCTCTGACCTGACAGCCCTCCCAGCTAGAGCTCAGTTTGGTATAACACAAAGACACTGCCATCCACTCTTCTATCCAGCACTCAGTAGACGCACTTCCCCATGCATGTCCTCCTTCAGTCTTCCTGAGTCTTTTCTCCCCTTTTCCACATGGCCTCCAATCCCCAAGGCCTTTTCTCACCTGCCCCTGCAGCTCTGGTCTAAGTTCCCTCCCAGGGAACACTTACCGTGTGCAAGCAGCACTAGTCTGTCACCACCTCAGGAGAGGAGTATACGAAGGTGCTCTGAGGCCAAGGCCCTTTTATCCTGGCTTTGAGCTCTGCCCCTAAGCTGTGAGACAGGACTTGGGCATGAGGGGACCTCCTCCTGCCACCCACATTGTCCTGTCACCTGTGACCAGATGGTGACTGGCAGTTAGTCCCAGTTAGCAATAGGGTTGCTTAGAAAAAGGATCAAGGGAGAAAAACTGCAATCATCCCCCACCTGACTCTCCCATTGTCCCTGCAGGATACCTGCCTGGCTCAGTTTTGGAGCTTGAGTTCTATTTTCTTGCCTCCCAAATCTTAATTCAATGTTTCTGGACAATCTGGTTTAATCCAAGTTTCATAGAATCCTCCAACTGTTTATTACTTTTATGTAAGTGTGTGTGTGTGTGTGTGTGTGTGTGTGTGTGTATCCACGCATGTGTGTGTGTGCTATAGCAACCAGGAACCTGCTTGAGGAGTGTAACCCTGGAGAGAATCTTGGTTCTGCCACCTATTAGCTGCATGACCTTGTGAAAAATACCTCATCCTCTTGTTCTCAGTTTTGTCCAACTACAGTGGAGATCATATAAAAATAACTTTCTTGTTGGAGGGGTGTGAAAGTCAGTAAGCTAATGCAAGGGAAATTTCTGATAGTTTTTAACATGCTATATTCTCTAAGAAAATGTCAACACATTCATTTTTTTTTTAATTACAGTTGTTTTCTAAGGAGAGTGAATCTGGTTAGAAAATACAATCTTCTTCTGTTTTGTTGAGCTTATTGGTAGGTTTTAATAAGACATTGTGAACCAGGAGTGAAGTTTTATAGAGGAAGGAGAGAGGGAAGACCTGGTCCACCAGTGAGATAAATAATTCAGATTTTCCAGGTGTCATGTCTAAGGCTAAACTGAAGTCCACATATGGCAGTGAAGAAACAGTGAGACTGTGTAAGACTGGACACTGCCCAGTGTAAAGCAGCCAGGAGAAAGACATCCTTAGTGGAGTGGAAGATGGAGTGTGTTTAAGAACAAGAGTAATTAATATATCGTATAACTTTTGTCTCTTTCTGTTTTATAAGCATCTCCCAACACTCCTAGTCTCTTAAAGCCTCAATTCAGTTATATGAAAACAGGCTTTTCAAAATAATATTGGTATTTTCACATTTTTAGGAGATAAAGAAAAGAGCCAGAGTTCACATCTGGGTTGGTAGTAAGTCGGATAGCAAGACCCCCATCTATGGTGGTGCAAGGTTATTAAACAATTAAACCACTTATCAGATGAAGTAGAATCAGAGCTAGGGAGACTGTATGAAGGGAGTCTACTTCCCTCCAGGCTTGTGAAGAATTCTGGAATTTCCTAGACCCTGAACGGATGTTGATTTGAAAATATCCAGGTTACTTGGTGTGGTATGAACCCTACTAGTATGTGGTTGAGGTATGTGTGTGTCTATGTGTTCTTCTACTTAGAGATATTATAGAGACCATGAGAGACCACATATATGACTATATGTACGTGGGTGTGCACACATACACATCTGTATATCTTGCCATGTTCCTTCTAGCATCTGGTATCCCCTCATGTCCAGCCTTTCCTGAATTGTTCTGCCTCTTGCCTGCCATATGTCCCCTACATTCTGTTCCTCCTTGTGTTTCAGTTCCTCATTGATTTTTTTTCCACATTGGGTTCTACCCCTCTCCCTCAGGAATAATTGCCTCAGACCATGATGGGCTCCAATCTCTACTGGCTGATGGTTGAAGCCTGTGCAATAGGACCCTTGCTACATCTCCAGTTTAGAAATATTCTTCTTAAGCTATTTTCTCTACCTTGAATTTATCCTCCCTGTTAAACTTCCATGATTTATTTCATGATCCATGCACTTGTAAAACTGTGCTATTCACAGTTCACTGTGATTCCCTGTATGAGTTTTTTTTTCTTCTTCTTCTTCTCTCAAATCCACTTATAATAAACTCTCCTAGAATCCCCAGCTTGGGTTTTACATTTCTATATCCCTCATCAGCTCTAATATGCATTCAATGAATACTGAGTTTAAAAATGTCTTATTAATACTAGCATTAGCTTTACTTTGTGACCTAAGCCATTATCATCAGATTTCTCACTCTGAGATATTCACATTATTATGTCCTAGACTTATCACCCTACAGAAATCTGCTGGTGAATTATCTGGGTGTGGCTCATATTGTTTCAAAGAATGTAACCAATGTGAGTGTAGACAAGATATTGATTACGGGCTCACATAATCCTGAATTACATGATTCAGGAGCCCAGCTCATCCATTCCAAGTGTGATGAGACTTGGAAGCTATTTTGTCCATGCCCTAACTCCACAAAGAGAAACACCCAAAATATCAACCAATCTGTTTGGGCTTAGGTGACAAGATAGCAGCATGATGTAACACTGAAGTCGGGCACTAGATCTCAAGGGCTTGGGTATCATTTTAACATAAACAATATGCACTAGCAAAGGATGAGTTTTCTGAAAGCATATGTTTTGTTTCTTATGTTGTCAGGCTCTCATAGTCTCAGGAGATAGGAAGGAAGAATGCTGAGACCTAGTAAGAATTCAGACTCAGTGTCCCCAAACCAGCAACTTCAAGTCTCTATAGTAGCAACAATATCAACACTCCAAAAGTACTAGACTATTTACCTAATTATTCCTTTATAAGTAGTCAGGTAAAATATTTTAAGCATGGCAAAAAATATTGACAAATTTCACACATAGAAAAATAATCCGTATGGCAGAATGCACCATTTTTAAAAAAGATGGAAAAAATAACCATATTAGGAAAAACAAAACACACAGCCCAGTAGCAGAATTAAAATTTATAGTAAACAGTAAGTTCTTACAATTTTATAGAAAATACATAAAACTATCTACAAAACATTCTACAAAACTATCTACAAAATCAATAGATTTTGAAATTTATTGCTTTATGTTTCTGCATACAAATAACCAAAGAATTACATATAAAACAAGGATGAATTTTCAGGGATGAGTTCTATTAGATTTATTCCTTTATACTGAACTGGAAAAGACTTGAAATGTATTACAAAACTCAGTATTGCTGAAGGTGATCGGAAATAGGTCTTGTGTTGTTGGAAATATAAATTATCATAATCATCTAGTTGAAAATTTGGTGAATTGTTATTCAACAAATAATTGTATATACAAATTAAAATCTAAAATGAACATACTCTTTTATATAGCAATTGAGCTTCTAATAATGTAACCCAAGAGGAAAGAAAATATTTGATAAAGAAAATCATATGCATAAGAATGATTACTACAAGAAATTAAAATAATAGTAAGAATTAGAAAAGTTGCAAGATATAAGATCAGAATACAGAATAAATTAGGTATAAATTTATCAGAAATAAATAATTCAAAATTATAAAAGTTGCTATTTAAAATAGCAAAAATTGGGACACCTGGGTGGCATACTTGGTTAAGCGTCCAACTTTGGCTCAGGTCATGATCTCACAGTTCATGAGTTAGAGCCCTGCGTTGGGCTCTGTGCTGACAGCTTGGAGCCTGAAGCCTGCTTCAGACTCTGTGTCTTCCTCTCTCTCTGTCCCTCCAGCACTCTCAAAATAAATAATATTTTAAAATATTATAATTATTTATTATAATAATTATAATTATATATGTATAATAAATATATAATATATAATAAATATATAAATATAAAAAATCTCTCAAAAATAAATAAATATTAAAAAATAAAATAAAATTGCAAAAATTATAATGTCTAAAATATTATTGTAAAATATTTTTGATAAAATGAGGAAACTTTACTGAAAAGCATTGCAGAATAAATACCAAAATAGAGATATACCATATTCATGGATGGCTGGAAAGGAAAATTATTTTTAAAAAAAATTGACTATCCTTCATATATGAATGCATATACTTAGCGGTATTTCTATCAAAATTCTAAAGATATTTTGTTTTTCTTTATTTTCATTTGTAGTAAGTGGCAAGGTGTCCCTAAATTTTATACGATAGAGCAAAGCTCTAATAATCACCAAGACAATCTTTTTTTTTTTTAATTTTTTTTTCAACGTTTATTTATTTTTGGGACAGAGAGAGACAGAGCATGAACGGGGGTGGGGCAGAGAGAGAGGGAGACACAGAATCGGAAACAGGCTCCAGGCTCTGAGCCATCAGCCCAGAGCCCGACGCGGGGCTCGAACTCACGGACCGCGAGATCGTGACCTGGCTGAAGTCGGACGCTTAACCGACTGTGCCACCCAGGCGCCCCACCAAGACAATCTTAAGGTGGGGAACAAAGTTATACAACTTATGTGGTATCACAATTGATTACACACCTATAGTAAATAAGGCAGCAGGATAGTGTCACTGGGATAAACAAATTGACAATGAAAAGAATGATCAGTCTAATTACAGAGCTATACAAATGTAGAAACTCAGCCATGACTGAGGAGGTATTTCAAATTAGGGAGGGAATAAAATATTTGATTATGATAGACAACTGATTATCCATTTGGAAAAAAAATGAAATAAATATCAAATGTACAAAAATTCCATTCCAACTTAAAGAAAAACCTTAATTTTTAAGAGAAAATGAGTTTTTACAACTTTTTAAAGAAAACAGAAAAGAACAGATTTCTGAGCTTATCAATGGTTGAGATTTCTTAAAGTCATGAAACGTGCAAATAGCATTGTTAATGTTGCAGAGATAGAGCTATATTAAAAATAAAACACCTGCTCATCAAATGACACCTTTAAAAAGCAAACAAGAAAACAAATTATTGAGGAAGGATGTTCACAACTCATGTAATAATAGAGGATTAGCAACCAGAATATGTGAAGAACTTACAGATCCTAACAAAAAGAGACAAATAGAAACAATGTTTTTTAAAAAGAACAGATAATTCATAGAAAAGGAAACTAAAAGCACCAACAAGCATAGAAGGATGCTTGTTATCTTTACTAAGCAGGAAACACATATCAAAAAAAAAAAAAAAACAAGAGCACATGGATTCACAGGCATCAAATGGCAATCATTTAAGTTTAGCAACAATGTACAGAAAGAGTGATTCTTATAAACCATAAGTGGAAACAAATCGACAAGAACAAATCAGAGGATGTGTCTGATCTAAAATTCAACAGTTCCACTTACATATGCTTAACTTGGAGACTCTCTCCAACAGATATCAAACACACACACACACACACACACACACACACACACACACATCCCTATAGGTGCAGTATTTATATGGCAAATAGCGCAAACAACCTGAGTGCCATTCCAAAAGAGACAGCATATCAGAATCATGCTGTACTCACAAGATAGATACTATAAGGTTGTAAAAATGAGTAAATGACAGCTACAGTTTCAATTGTAGAACAATTTCAATTCAAAGATCAATTTAAATAATTCACAAAAATAATGTTTAAAGAGAGCAAGTTACATTAAATGTGATGGTGTTTATAAAGTTGAAACCACACACAGTATAACATGTAATGTGTCAGGATTACCAATATGGAATAAAACATGAAGGAATATATTAAAAACCTGGCTTAAACCAAGTTAGATGTAGTCATTAAATTAACATTTGGGAGGAAAGAAAGGAAGCTGGAGCTGGGGGGGAGGGGTTCCAAGAATGAGAGGCTAGAACCCTGAGTGGCAGATGATGGTAGGGATTCACACTCCATCCCCATTTCTAAGCAGCCCTATTCCTAGCTGGAAGCAGCTGCCCTGGGCCCCATGGAGAGGCAGGAAGGAGCTGCCAGTCACCACCTGTCACAGGACCATGTGGGTGGCAAGAGGCAGTCCCCTCATGCCCAGATCCTTTCTCACAGGCTGGGGCAGAGCCCAAGGCCAGGATAAAAGGGCCTTGGGGACTGAGGCCTTCCATACACTCCTCTCCTGAGGTGCTGACGGACCTTGTGCTGCCTGTGCACCGGTAAGTGTCCCCTGGGACAAGGAACAGCACCACCTTCCTTAGGAGGACTCCAGGGCAGAATGTGTGCGCATGTGTGTGTGAGTGTGTGGGTGTGTGTGCACACATGTGTGTGTGTGGTGGGTGGTAGTGAGAAGACTGTGAGACTGGGTTCATATCAGCATGGAAGGAGTCTCAGACACACTGAGGGACAGGCAAGGAGCAAGACTGGGAACACGAGCAGGAGGAACTTCATGAGAGTGACAGCACTCTTAGAGAAACCACACTGACCCATAGTTATTGGTCTCTGGTTGGAATAATTTGCGACACTGACCTTCATACCAACCTGTAACTGTTGTCAAAAGGGAAGTTTCTCTTTGAAAGCATAGCTGTCCCTCCAGGAAAAGTAGAGATAAGAACAGTGACACTCAGCCAGCAGAGAGGAAACCACAACTGACTGACTTACTTTAAGTGCTCAGACTAACGGGGCTGCAGAGTTGAGTAGGAACAACTCAAATCTTGGTGCTGAGGTGTTACTTTGAGATGAGTGTCCACAAGATGCCAGAGAAGCAGACTCAGTCAGGGCCTGGTGCAGTCCCAGCTTAGAGTAACCATAGTTACCCTCAGCCAGTTCTCCCAGCCAATCTCCAACATTCTGTGCATTTGTAAGCTTCTATGTCCATACAGGACAATAATATTTAGAATATTCTCCAAGAGGGAATGACTGTTTCCCCTAAAGAAAAGAATTCATTTATAAACTGCTACCTAGATTAATTGTTTCAATGATTATTGTGGTTTATGCCAGTAGAATATCTCCCCTAAATACTACATGTTTGATTCTGAGAACTTAACATCTTTGCCTAATTTCTCTACTTATATAATAGGTTAAAACACTTTGTTAGAAAATTAGGTTCAAGGAGATGATATGAGAGCATTTGGACAACTATGAGAAATAATGAGATTTTCTGTGTTGAATTATTAAGGACTACATTAAATAGTTCATCAAATAAAGGCTCTAGAAATGTACTAATAGGAGGTGGTGGGACAGGGGGTCTCTGTGTCCTGGGTCTGACTGTGTGACTCTCCCTCAGCTCCTGACCCTGCCTGCAGAGATGTCCTGCCAGCAGAACCAGCAGCAGTGCCAGCCCCCTCCCAAATGCCCCCCCAAGTGTCCTGCCCCCAAGTGCCCCCCCAAGTGTCCCCCAAAGTGCCCTCCAGTCTCTTCCTGCTGTGGCTCCAGCTCTGGGGGTGGAGGCTGCTGTAGCTCTGGGGGCGGGGGCTGTTGTAGCTCTGGGGGTGGTGGCTGCTGTAGCTCTGGGGGTGGTGGCTGCTGTCTGAGCCACCACAGGCGACGCAGATCCCACCGCCACAGGCACCAGAGCTCTGACTGCTGCAGCCAGCCCTTGGGGGGCTCCAGCTGCTGTGGAGGGAGCAGTCAGTCATCTGGAGGCTGCTGCTGAAGTGGATTCTGAGCCAAGAAGAGCAGATTTGGGGGCAGCCAATGCCAAATCCTTCCTCCTGCTCCTGCTCCTCCTGCTGGACCTACCCATGTGGCTGAGGGGTCTGACCTCTGGCCCAGAGGATCGCTGTGTCCTGGTGTCCGGAAGCCAGAACTTCCCCGAACCCATTCACTCACCTTCTCGCCCAAATGTGTGGCTGCCCTGGGAACCCAGAGTACAGACCCAACGTCCTTCTTCTGCTTACCTTGTGGCAAACCCAGCCTAATGGGAAACAATAAAACTAGAACTCTTCGTTCCTTCTTTTGCCTTGATTGTTTCTTTTTATACTTATGTTGTCCTTCTCATATGTGCCCTCACTCCTTCCCCTGAGTGTCTACAGAACTTACTCAGATTTGCCATTTGCATCACTACTGTTCTTAAGAGCAAAACAAATTTCTGTTGGCTCAGAATCCAATCCAGGAGCCAACATTGCCTCTAGCTACTGTGATTCCTTAGTTTCCTCCTATCTGTGGCAGTCCTTTAGGCTTTCTTTGTCTTCCATGTACTGACACTTTTTGAGCCATTGGTAGAACAACTCTCCATTCACATTCATCTGATATTTCTTCTTGACTAGATTTGGTTTTGCATTTTTCAAAGATTCCACAGAAGTGGTGCTGTGTCCTTCTCTGAAACTGGTATCAAGCTTTGTAAGGTCTCTAATTGCCCTATTCTGGTAATATAACTTGACCACTTAGATGACTTTGGCTGAATTTCTTCATTATATACTCACTATTTCTCCTTTTTCTGTTTTTCTTTTTATTTCTTTTTTTTAGAGAGAGAGAGAGAGTACATGTGGGGGAGAGGGGCAGAGGGAGAGAGAGAGACAGAGAGGGAGAGAGACAGACAGAGAGAGACAGAATCCCAAGCAGGCTCCATGCTCAGCACTGAGCCCAAGGCCGGGCTCAATTCCACAAGCCCAGGATCATGACCTGAGCCAAAATCAAGAGTTGGATGCCCAGCTGACTGATTTCCTTTTAATCAATAAAAGGTGTCCCACTACTTTTCCTTTTTTTTTTAAATATGAAATTTATTGTCAAATTGGTTTCCATACAACACCCAGTGCTCATCCCAAAAGGTGCCCTCCTCAACACCCATCACCCACCCTCCCCTCCCTCCCACCCCCCATCAACCCTCAGTTTGTTCTGTTTTTAAGAGTCTCTTATGCTTTGGCTCTCTCCCTCTCTAACCTTTTTTTCTTTTCTTCTTCCCCTCCCCCAAGGACTTCTGTTAAGTTTTTCGGGATCCACATAAGAGTAAAAACATATGGTATCTGTCTTTCTCTGTGTGACCTATTTCACTTAGCATAACACTCTCCAGTTCCATCCACATTGCTACAAAAGACCATATGTCATTATTTCTCATTGCCACATAGTACTCCATTGTGTATATAAACCACAATTTCTTTATCCATTCGTCAGTTGATGGACATTTAGGCTCTTTCAATAATTTGTCTATTGTTGAAAGTGCTCCATAAACATTGGGGTACAAGTGCCCCTATGCACCAGCACTCCTGTATCCCTTGGGTAAATTCCTAGCAGTGCTATTGCTGGGTCATAGGGTAGATCTATTTTTAGTTTTTTGAGGAACCTCCACACTGTTTTCCAGAGTGGCTGCACCAATTTGCATTCCCACCAACAGTGCAAGAGGGTTACCGTTTCTCCACATCGTCTCCAGCATCTATAGTCTCCTGATTTGTTCATTTTAGCCACTCTGACTGGCGTGAGGTGATATCTGAGTGTGGTTTTAGTTTGTATTTCCCTGATGAGGAGCAAGGCTGAGCATCTTTTCATGTGCCTGTTGGCCATGTAAATGTCTTCTTTAGAGAAGTGTCTATTCATGTTTTCTGCCCATTTCTTCACTGGATTCTTTGTTTTTTGGGTGTGGAGTTTGATGAGCTCTTTATAGATTTTGGATACTAGCCCTTTGTCCGATATGTCATTTGCAAATATCTTTTCCCATTCCGTTGGTTGCCTTTTAGTTTTGTTCATTGTTTGCTTTGCTGCGCAGAAGCTTTTTATCTTGATGAGGTCCCAATAGTTCATTTTTGCTTTTAATTCCCTTGCCCTTGGGGATGTGTCAAGTAAGAAATTGCTGCGGCTGAGGTCAGAGAGGTTTTTTCCTGCTTTCTCCTCTAGGGTTTTGATGGTTTCCTGTCTCACATTCAGGTCCTTCATCCATTTTGAGTTTGTTTTTGTGAAAGGTGTAAGAAAGTGGTCTAGTTTCATCCTTCTGCATGTTGCTGTCCAGTTCTCCCTGCACCATTTGTTAAAGAGACTGTCTTTTTTCCATTGGATATTCTTTCCTGCTTTGTCAAAGTTTAGTTGGCCATACGTTTGTGGGTCTAGTTCTGGGGTTTCTATTCTATTCCATTGGTCTATGTGTCTGTTTTTGTGCCAATACCATGCTGTCTTGATGATGACAGCTTTGTAGTAGAGGCTAAAGTCTGGGATTGTGATGCCTCCTGCTTTGGTCTTCTTCTTCAAAATTCCTTTGGCTATTCGGGGCCTTTTGTGGTTCCATATGAATTTTAGGATTGCTTGTTCTAGTTTCGAGAAGAATGCTGGTGCAATTTTGATTGGGATTGCATTGAATGTGTAAATAGCTTTGGGTGGTATTGACATTTTAACAATATTTATTCTTCCAATCCATGAGCATGGAATGTTTTTCCATTTCTTTATATCTTCTTCAATTACCTTCATAAGCTTTCTATAGTTTTCAGCATACAGATCTTTTACATCTTTGGTTAGGTTTATTCATAGGTATTTTATGCTTCTTGGTGCAATTGTGAATGGGATCAGTTTCTTTATTTGTCTTTCTGTTGCTTCATTATTAGTGTATAAGAATACAACTGATTTGTGTACATTGATTTTGTATCCTGCAACTTTGCTAAATTCATGTATCAGTTCTAGCAGACTTTTGGTGGATTCTATCAGATTTTCCATGTATAATATCATGTCATCTGCAAAAAGTGAAAGCTTAACTTCATCGTTGCCAATTTTGATGCCTTTGATTTCCTTTTGTTGTCTGATTGCTGATGCTAGCACTTCCAACACTATGTTAAACAACAGTGGTGAGAGTGGACATCCCTGTCGTGTTCCTGATCTCAGGGGAAAAGCTCTCAGTTTTTCCCTGTTGAGGATGATGTTAGCTGTGGGCTTTTCATAAATGGCTTTTATGACCTTTAAGCATGTTCCTTCTATCCTGACTTTTTCAAGGGTTTTTATTAAGAAACGATGCTGAAGTTTGTCAAATGCTTGTCCTGCATCGATTGACAGGATCATATGGTTCTTATCTTTTCTTTTATTAATGTGATGTATGACATTGATTGATTTGAGAATGTTGAACCAGCCCTGCATCCCAGGAATGAATCCCACTTGATCATAGTGAATAATTCTTTTTATATGCTGTTGAATTTGATTTGCTAGTAACTTATTGAGAATTTTTGCACCCATTTTCATCAGGGATTTTGGCCTGTAGTTCTCTTTTTTTACTGGGTCTCTGTCTGGTTTAGGAATCAAAGTAATGCTGGCTTCATGGAATGAGTCTGGAAGTTTAACTTTCCTTTCTATTTTTTGGAATAGCTTGAGAAGGATAGGTATTATTTCTGCTTTAAATGTCTGGTAGAATTCCCCTGGGAAGCCATCTGATCCTGGGCTCTTATTTTTTGGGAGATTTTTGATAATGGATTCAATTTCTTCGCTGGTTATGGGTCTGTTCAAGCTTTCTATTTCTTCCTGTTTGAGTTTTGGAAGTGTGTGGGTACTTAGGAATTTGTCCATTTCTTCCAGGTTGTCCAGTTTGTTGGCATATAATTTTTCATAGTATTCCCCGATAATTGCTTATATCTCTGAGGGATTGGTTGTAATGATTCCATTTTCATTCATGATTTTATCTATTTGGGTCTTCTCCCTTTTCTTCTTGAGAAGCCTGGCTAGAGGTTTATCAATTTTGTTTACTTTTTCACAAAACCAACTCTTGGTTTCATTGATCTGCTCTACAGTTTTTTTAGATTCTATATTGTTTATTTCTGCTCTGATCTTTATTATTTCTCTTCTTCTGCTGGGTTTAGGTTGTCTTTGCTGTTCTGCTTCTATTTCCTTTAGGTGTGCTGTTAGATTTTGTATTTGGGATTTTTCTTATTTCTTGAGATAGGCCTGGATTGCAATGTATTTTCCTCTCAGGACTGCCTTCCCTGCAACCCAAAGCATTTGGATTGTTGTGTTTTCATTTTCATTTGTTTCCACGTATTTTTTAATTTCTTCTCTAATTGCCTGGTTGACCCATTCATTCTTTAGTAGGGTGTTCTTTAACCTCCATGCTTTTGGAGGTTTTCCAGACTTTTTCCTGTGGTTGATTTCAAGCTTCATACCACTGTGGTCTGAAAGTATGCATGGTATGATCTCAATTCTTGTATACTTATGAGGGGTATTTTGTGACCAGTATTGATCTATCTTGGAGAATGTTCCATGTGCACTCGAGAAGAAAGTATATTCTGTTGCTTTGGGATGCAGAGTTCTAAATATATCTGTCAAGTCCATCTGATCCAATGTATCATTCAGGGCCCTTGTTTCTTTATTGACCATGTGTCTAGATGATCTATCCATTGCTATAAGTGGGGTTATAAAGTCCCCTGCAATTACCACAGTCTTATCAATAAGGTTGCTTATGTTTGTGAGTAATTGTTTTATATATTTGGGGCTCTTGTATTCAGCTCTTAGACATTCGTAATTGTTAGTTCTTCTTGATGGATAGACCCTGTAATTATTATATAATGCCCTTCTTCATCTCTTGTTACAGCCTTTAATTTGAAGTCTAGTTTGTCTGATATAAGTATGGCTACTCCAGCTTTCTTTTGACTTCCAGTAGCATGATAGATAGTTCTCCATCCCTCACTTTCAATCTAAAGGTATCCTCAGGTCTAAAATGAGTCTCTTGTAGACAGCAAATAGATGGGTCTTGTTTTTTTATCTAGTCTGATACCCTATGTCTTTTGGTTGGCACATTTAGTCTATTTACGTTCAGTGTTATTATAGAAAGATATGGGTTTAGAGTCATTGTGATGTCTGTAGGTTTCATGCTTGTAGTGATGTCTCTGGCACTTTGTCTCACAGGATCCCCCTTAGGATCTCTTGTAGGGCTGGTTTAGTGGTGACGAATTCCTTCAGTTTTTGTGTGTTTGGGAAAACCTTTATCTCTCCTTCTATTCTGAATGACAGATTTTCTGGATAAAGGATTCTCGGCTGCATATTTTTTCTGTTCATCACATTGAAGATATCCTGCCATTCCTTTCTGGCCTACCAAGTTTCAGTAGATAGATCCATCACTAGTCTTATCAGTCTCCCTTTATACGTTAGAGCATGTTTATCCCTAGCTGCTGTCAGAATTTTCTCTTTATCCTTGTATTTTGCCAGTTTGACTATGATATGTCATGCAAAAGATCGATTCAAGTTACGTCTGAAGGGAGTTCTCTGTGCCTCTTGGATTTCAATGCCTTTTTCCTTCCCCAGGTCAGGGAAGTTCTCAGCTATTATTTCTTCAAGTACACCTTCAGCACCTTTCTCTCTCTCTTTCTCCTCTGGAATCTCTATTGTACGTATATTATTGTGTTTCATCGCATCACTTAGTTCTCTAATTCTCCCCTCATGCTCCTGGATTTTTTACCTCTCTTTTTCTCAGATTCCTCTTTTTCCATAATTTTATCTTCTAATTCACCTATTCTCTTCTCTGCCTCTTTGACCCTAGCTGTGGTCGCCTCCATTTTATTTTGCAGCTCATTTATAGCATTTTTTAGCTCCTCCTGACTGTTTCTTAGTCCCTTGATCTCTGTAGCAATAGATTCTCTGCTGTCCTCTATACTTTTTTCAAGCCCAGCAATTAATTTTATGACTATTATTTTAAATTTGTTTTCTGTTACATTGCTTAAATCGTTTTTGATCATTTCATTAGCTGTTGCTACTTCCTGGAGTTTCTTTTGAGGAGAATTCTTTTGTTTTGTCATTTTGGGTAGTCCCTGGAGTGGCACAGAACTACAGGGCTCTTCCACTGTGCTGTCTGAAGTAACTTGTGTTGGTGGGTGGGGCCACATTCAGACCCGATGTCTGCCCCCAGCCCACCGCTGGGGCCACAGTCAGACTGGTGTGTACCTTATCTTCCCCTCTCCCCCCTCCCAGGGGCAGGACTCACTGTGGAGTGGGGTGGCCTCTGTCTGGGGTACTTGCACACTGCCAGGCTTGTGGTGCTGCTTCTGTGAGATCTGGCATATTAACTGGGGTGGATCCGCAAGGTACACAAGGGTAGGAGGGGCAGGCTCAGCTTGCTTTGCCTTCAGTGGTCAGCTGCGGGAGGGGCCCTGCAGCACCAGGAGGGAGGCAGACCCGTCTGTGGGATGGATCCACAGAAGCACAGTGTTGGGTGTTTGCACGGTGCAAGCAAGTTCAGTGATGGAAACTGGTTCCAATTTGGATTTTGGCTGGGAGATGGGAGAGGGAGCTGGCACTGGCAAGCCCCTTGGTTCCCTGCCAAGCTGAGCTCCTTCCTCTAGGGCTTAACAACTTTCCCTCCTGTTGTCCTCTAGCCCTCCCGCTCTCCGAGCAGAGCTGTTGACTTATAACATTACAGATGTTAAGTCCCGCTGGCTGTCAGAACACACTCCATCTGGCCCCTCTGCTTTTGCAAGTCAGATTCGGGGGGCTCTGCCTTGCTAGACGGGCTGCCCTTCCACCGCCCTGGCTCCCTCCCACCAGTCCGTGTAAGGCGCACCACCTCTCGGCCCTTCCTACCCTCTTCTCTGGGCCTCTTGTCTATGCTTGGCTCTGGACAGTCCGTTCTGCTAGTCTTCTGGCAGTTTTCTTGGTTATTTAGGCAGATGTGGGTGAAATCCAAGTGATCAGCAGGATGCGGTGAGCCCAACCTCCTCCTACACCACCATCTTCCACTACTTTTCCTTTTAATAATAACCTATGGGAGATAATTTATTAGTATTTAAATACTTTTATCAAATATTTACCCAAAATGTTTTTGGCATCTGTTGATTCTTTTATGCAACAGTGTATTCCTATATGGTTGCTGGTGTCATCAAGTATAATTTGTATTTGATCTGTTGATTTTATATCCTGCTTCTTTGATGAACTCTCATACCTAATTTCCTGCAATGAACATTCCTATTGCATTTATTGCTCCCATACATTTATTTAATTATTCTAAATTCCTAGAAAAATTGTTGTGGAAAAAGATATGATCATTTAAAATTTAAATTGATTTGGGGCGCCTGGGTGGCTCAGTTGGTTGAGCCACCAATCAGCTCAGGTTATGATCTTGTCATTTACGAGTTTGAGCCCCATGTTGGGTTCTGTGCTGTCAGCTCAGAGCCTGGAGTCTGCTTCAGATTCTGTGTCTCCCTGGCTCTCTGCCTCTCCCCCACTCATGCTCTGTCTCTGTCTCTGTCTCTCTCTCTCTCAAAAATAGACATTGGAAAAAATTTTTTTAATTTAAATTCATTTCATGCAAGTACCAAATGGCTGTCCAGAATAACTATGCTAATTTATATTGCCACCCCAAAATATGTGTGTATTACCACAAATTCTCACATACCCTGAGTTTTGCTAGCCACTATAATCATTGATATTTTGAAACAAATAAGTGAATCTGATAAACCGCATCCCAAAACACAAGATATTTCTTCATTATTTTCTTTGGTATTTTTAAAACATTAGTTTTGAAAATCTTTTCAAATTTTATTTGTGTGTGTGTGTGTGTGTGTGTGTGTGTATGAGTGTTAGAGAGAGCGAACATATTACCTCTCTATCCATTATATTTTTTAAGTTTATTTATTTTGAGAGAGACAGAGACAGTGTGAGTGGGGGAGGGGCAGAGAGCGAGAGGGAGATGAGAATCCCAAGCAGGCTCTGCACTGTGAGCACCAAGCCCAACACGGGACTCAGACTCATTAAACCATGAGATCATGACCTGAGCTGAAACCAAGAGTTGCATGCTTAACCAATTGAGCCACACAGGCTCCCTTAGGTTTTTCTGTATTTATATTTCCCTTTTAAGTTTTAAGATATACATTCAATTAAATAAGGTTATTAGTTTCTTACATAACCATGTGTTATATTTTTCTCAAGTTCATTATTTCTTCTTGTGCCTTGTATGGGACCTTTTTCTGACACATGAAATTAAATTTCAAATAACTTACAAACCTTTCCCCTTATATATTATGGAATTTGTGCCATAATATAGGTTAAAAAAACCCTTCCCCCACTTCATAATTAAGCCACAATCATCTATGTTTTCTATTTATTTTAGAATACTGTTTACCATTTCTATTTAAAAGGAAGATTTGCAGAGATGAAGGCACTAAAATTTGTAGCTCTCATTCATAGCTCTGAAGGGATGAGAGTGGGAAGGCACTGAGGAAAACTAATTCAGTCTGGATGGCTTCCCATGCGATCTCAGCAGTACCCCCTCCAGCTCCCTGAGAGATGAGAGAATGACCATGTAAGAGACAGACCCCTTGGATGAACAGGTGACCTCAGAAAGCCTTCAGTAACCAAACATGTTTACTGAACGGTCCCAAAGCCATTGATAGCAAATAGCCATTGATAGCCAGTCAGTCCAAGTGACATGGTTGTAACCATGCTACTGACTCATCACTGAGTCCAAGTAGATGGATAGTTTAGGTGCTGCTTTGCCTGGTGGCAGAGGCAGGGACCAGATGACCTCTTAACCCCATCATTCTAGGCATCAGGAGTTGGGCTTCTGTGTGAGCCAAGGCATGGATATCCTGGCCACTTCCCCATAAGAAAGCCCACTGGAACAACCTGAACAAATGTTATGGCCAGGTGAGACAGTGGCTGATCTCTGAAGAAGGTGTGGCCATCACATCTCACTGGGCCTGTCTTGCAGTGTGGTCTCTCATGAGGGTGACCAGTCATAGGGAATAGCTGTTTGCAAACTGCCAAGTCAGTGCTTATGCTAATGAAAGGATTTTTAAAAGTCTATTAGCCACCCACGTGTGCAGAAGCATGTACTAGCTGCTGAAGGGGGATGAGAAATATGAGGCACAGTTGTGTTGTTAAAGGGCTTATTAAAATCTCCTTTGTATGCTAATGTTACATAGAGGATACCTGAGCAAGTGAACTGCATTGTCTCAGAAAGGAAAATATCATGGAATAAAGCATAAGAGTAGGGTAGGGAGAGACATGTTTACAGTACAGCCAAGTGCCAGTTCTTCTTGGGAAGCCAACAGAAGCTGAGCAGTTGTATGTGTCATACTGCACAGAGCCCTGACTGTCCCTAAAACATGCTGGCCTTGATCCTGAACACACTGGAGCCCTGGATGAGGCTTCCTTAAGGTAAGGGGTAATGATTTCTGGGGTGGGGGGTGGTGGAGAGAAGCATGCATGCATCCCAGTGAAGAGTAGCATTAAGGAGAAACCATTAGAGATGAGAGATGGTGGAACACCAGGGAAGGCCATGCACCTTGAGATATCTGATGGTGAGAGTACCCAACAAGGTGGATTCTGTCTGTCTCTCTCTCTCTCTCTCTCTCTCTCTCTGTAATTATATGTAGATCTGTATCTGTGTCCACATCTACATCCATATCTGTATCTATGCTTATACCTACATCTCTATCATGTGTATATAATATGTATAATTATCTACCTATGTAATACACAAGTGTACTCACATGTGTGTATCTATCAGTTAAATTATCTAACACACCCACAATCACGTGCACGTGTACAGTTCACCAGCTATTCATTCTCCTTGCACATTATGACCTCGGTACACATATTACTGAGTCATGTCGGCCTGATCTCAGGTCTGGAGAATTATTTTGGAAACATGTGGAGGGAGGGCTTTCTTCTCATAATTACTCAGGTTCAATTTGTCTTTATCTAATTAATTTGCTTATTTTTTAAATATGTTGCTCTTTAGACATGGAAGGAGCACCTGCTATGTGCCAAATTGACATTAGTCTTTGTCTTAACTCTCCTAAAAATGTTCTCAAAAATCCCTTCAAAGAACCTGTGTCTATGTAGAAGGAAATCAGTGGCACTGGAGATTCCTACTAAATCCAACCCCCCTCCTCCCATTTTATAAGGTCCTCCTGCTTCCTCGGCCTGGGGGATTCTGTCCATGGGGTCTTCCCCCACATACACCCCAGCCTGGAACCCTCTTGCTGTCTCTTCCCCCTTCCCCTTCCTGCTTTCTCATACATGGACTCACCCTCCTCCTGCCTGTAAGATCCTTGGAAAACAGATTCTCATAGTCTTCCACAAGGCAGTGAGGCTTTTCTCTCAGGATCCTCGACAAGGATATTGTTACATGAAAATGTATGAAAGACCTCAGTGGAGGAAATAGTCATTTAAAAAGTCAGATGCAGCTCACCTGGGAAACAGCTGTTATCTGAAAACAATCCACTTCCTTTTAATTATTGATGGATAATTTTAATTATAGATGGATATCTAGTTGACTTCTGAGGGTCCACTGTGTTTTCCTTCCATGATCTATTGGCCCTCAAGACACCACTAAGAGCAATTTTTATCACTTGCCTTAATGTTGAGGAAACTGAGCATGAGAAAATTTCAGTGATTTTCACAAGATCGCACAGCTAATAGTGGCAGGGCCAGGATTCTGTCCCAGGTGGGTCTCACTACTAATCCAGGCTTTTAACTGTGATGGTGTGGGCACCCACGCACACGTGTGCATGCATGGGCACGTGTACACACACACACACACACACACACACACACACACAGATACACAGACACAGACACACACACTGGATCTGCTAGGGCATTAAGGACAAAAGCAGAGACATGTAGAGGTTTCTGTGGGTCTTCATTCTAGGAGTCTGGGCATAGAAGAAGGAGGGGTTGAGGGGCTAGACTCCAAGAAGGATGTGTGAGAACAGGCAGCTGTAAGGATAATGAGGTGGCACTGGTGGTTACAATGTCCTGGGCCCCGTGGAAAGACAGGAAGAAGCTGCCAGTAACCACCTGTCACAGCAGCATATGAGTGTCAGGAGGCTGACCTTCCATGGTAAGGTCCTGTCTTACAGGTTGGGTGGACATCAAGGCCAGGACAAGAGGGCCCCTTGATTCTTTTCCTTATGAGATCCATGAAAAGCTCTCCCAACCCCATAAATAATTAATACCAAACTATTAACATCTTGCTCATAACTGAGCACTATTTATGGAAGGCATTCCAAAATCCTAGTGTGAAACATGAATTTATGTTCTAGCTCCAGTTTAAGTGTTTATCACTTAGCTTAGAAATATTCTGAAACTGATGGACATTGTGTCTGGACTTTGATTATGCCTCTCCCTGCATTGCATGCCATGCTGTTGCCCCATCACATTGGGGCAGCTCTAATTCCACCTGCTATTTTATCCATCATGTGACATATTACTCAAATGAGGTTGTAATAACCTCCTTGAATTTCTGGCTTGGGTCTTATATTTGTGTATCTCCATTGGTTCACACAGGGCTATGTACAGAGTGAGTAGGTAATGGTATTAGAATCCTACTACTTGTGTTGGCATTGATTTTTCAGGTTACAAATATCTATTCTTGATGAATGAGGTCATTCTCAGAGGAGACCACTCCCTGAAACAGGCTCAGTGAGGTATGTTAGTCATATTGTCCTGAGAGAGTGTCCACTGTTTCACCTGCATATGACTTTGTTCTCCTGTTAAGTTGGGGGAGGTCATAAAGAGGGTGGAACTGTTGGTTGACCCATGAGCTGGATGGACCTTAGTAACTGGGGACTTCTCACTGCTTCCCCTTCCTTGGAAATTGGGTTCTGCTTTCCTTCCCTGCTCCCAGAGGCTGCCCCAAGGACACAGCCTTGAGATAGTCATGTGGTATTGAGGCCAGGTGAATATTATATATGACTGAGGCCAGTGAAGGCCTCTGCATAAATTTTTAAGATTTGACAGACAGGTGCAGAGATCTACCTGTCTTGCTGCTTCCCAAAGCAAGCCTCATGAGTAAATTCCCTTGTTCATCAAACCTGCTGCCTACCAATCTGGAGTGGCCTGAGGCTTTCTTTGCTCTCTCCCTGCTCTCTTCCAATATGAGCTGATTTCAGATTACCACAGGGAAGCTCCTGAGCAGATTGGAACCAACATTCAGGTTGTTCTGAAAGGTTTAGTAATGGGGAAGTAGTCAGGACATGGATTCCTGCATATGATTTCTGGGATGATGGGGTTGAGATGCCATCTGGTCTATGCCTCTGCCTCTATACAAGGCAACACCCAAACTGTCAATTGACCTGACATAAATGCAGGCAATGAGTTGGCAGCATAGTTGTACCATGAAGACAGGATTTTAAGCCTTGGCTAAAGATCTCATGGTTTTACTAACGTACAATCAATGTATAAACATTTTGGTGAGCAAAGCATTGGCTTTCTGAGATTTGCCACTTATCAAGATGTCTGCTGTCCCCTTCTTATTGTCAAGTGGAGTACCATGTGCACATTACCAATCCCAGAGGGGTGCTTTAAATACTTCTGCTCACTGCATCTTGGTATCAGAGTTGCCAAGAAAAACACAACACAGTCAAGCACTAGATGGAATAGCACTTCACTCACATTGGAGAAGAGGCAGAGCAAGACTGGCTTCCACAGTGGGCATTGATCCCCCATGGCCAGTGGCCACTCCTCTCATGTAGCAGAAAAAACTTGTTCCCTGCTCAGAGCACAGATATAACAGTGGGGCGGGGTGGGGGGGATGTGGGTAAGCACCAGCCTCTACACTGAGGAAGTGTTCCAGGCCCAAGGCCCATTTTATGCTATATAGTGAGGGTCAAAAGACTGCACCCATGAGACTTTTCCCAGCACCTTTATGTTGTCAACTTTTCATTATCTCATGGAATGAAGGAAGCATTGCTGGGATCTGACCAGAAGCAATGCAGATTGAGAAACTTTTTTCTCTGTACTCCAGAGCTAGCATGAAGCAAATCGGCAATCTGTTTTTTTCTCCATCTCTACAAACCTTTTAAATTATATTAAGTTATATTATAAATGATGAAACAATATTCTTAGAGTCTAGAAGAAAATTCAGTCACTATTTTAAACAGCATCTTTTAAAGTTATGTTTTCTGAGTCTTGCTAGTGTTATAATTTTTTTTAAGTTTATCTCATATTTATCTCAACTGTGCCGGGCTTTCTCATTACTTCTGAATTGTTGCTGTGGACATTCTTGTGAATCTTTTCTTTCATCTTTATTTTTTTAACTCATTTGACTCAACACCATAACAATGTTTATATAAAATGATACATTCATTTCAAGCTTAATTCATCTACCCCAACAAATATTTGTTGAATGAATTAATGGATTACCCAAATCTTTATGCTAATTTGCATTATCAGTAACAAATCATAAGTGACCATTTGCACATCATCTGGTGAGTTTTGTTCCAATAGAGTTTTATGAGCCTTTTAAATTTTTGATATATATTATGAGTCTGAAAGCTCCCTCCAAAAAATGAGTTCTATTTCTTCTTTATTAGTGAGGTAGAATTGTTTTTCCAATCTAAATTCAGAGGTATTTACAAATGTTTATTATTTTTCTTTCTTCTCTTTTTCTCTCTCTTTTTTTTAAAATTTATCATTTATGACTTTTCCAAAGCTTTTATAGAAATGTTTACTTGTTTACTCTTAATTTATATGAACCTTGTATTTATTAGGAATGTTAGTCTTATAACTGTCATTTGTAATCTATTTCCCAAGTTACTTATTGAACTTTATTTTTTTTTTAGGAAAGTTTTAGGTTCATAGAAAAACTGAGGGAAATGTACAGAGATTTCCAATATACCCCTTTGCCCACCTATACATAGCTTCCTCATTATCAACATCCCCACGAGAGTGGTGAATTTGTTACAATTGAGAAACCTATAATTGATATATCATTGTCTTCCAAAGTCCATAGTACACATTACTGTTTACTCTTGGAGTACATTCTATAGGTAAGGACAAATGTATAATGACATTTATCCATAATTATGGTATTATGGAGTATTTTCACTGCCCTAAAAATCCTACTCATGTGTGCCATACCCTACCCTTCAATGACACATTTATCTTAAAAAGATCAAAAAGGGGCGCCTGGGTGGCGCAGTCGGTTAAGCATCCGACTTCAGCCAGGTCACGATCTCGCGGTCCGTGAGTTCGAGCCCCGCGTCCGGCTCTGGGCTGATGGCTCGGAGCCTGGAGCCTGTTTCCGATTCTTTGTCTCCCTCTCTCTCTGCCCCTCCCCCGTTCATGCTCTGTCTCTCTCTGTCCCAAAAATAAATAAAAAATGTTGAAAAAAAAATTAAGAAAAAAAAGATCAAAAAAACACTGATCTTTCACTGTCTCTGTAGTTTTGTCCTTTCCATGTGTTGTATGGCTGGAGTCATATAGCATGTAGCATTTTCAGATCGGCTTCTTTTATTTAGTAATATATATTTATTTTTTATTTTTTTAAGATTCTTTTTTTATTTAGAGAGAGAGAGAGTAGGGGAGAGGGGCAGAGGGAGAGAGAGAAAGAATCTCAAGCAAGCTCCATGTTCAGCATGGAGCCCAATATGGAGCTTAATCCCATGACCCTGGGATCATGACCTCAGATGAAAATCAAGTTAGACACTCAACTGACTGAGCCACCCAGCCACCCCAAGTAATATTATTTATGGTTTCTCCATGTCTCTTCATTTCTTGATAGCTAATTTCTTCATATTGCCAAATAATATTTCATTGTCTAGAAGTGCCACCATTTATTTTTTTACCTCCTGAAAGACATGTTGGTTGTTTCTAAGATTTGGCAATTATGAATAAAAGTGCTTAAATATCTGTGTGCAGGTTTTTGTGTGTGCATAAGTTTTCAACTCCTTTGGTTAAATACCATAAGATTACTTGATTATATGGTAAGAGTACATTTAGTTTCATAAGAAACCACCAAACCACTTTCCAACATAGCTATACAATTTTGCATTCCTACAAGCAATAAATGAGAGAGAGTCCCTGTTGCTTCATATTTTTATCCATATCTGGTGTTGCCAGTGTTCCAGATTTTGGCCATTCTAATAGGTTTATAGTGGTATCTCGTTGTTTTAATTTGCATTCCCCTGATGACATATGATATGGAGTGTCTTTTCGTATGTTTATTAGTCATCTGTATATCTTCATTGGTGAGGTGTTTGTTAAAGTCTTTTGTCCATTTTTTATCTGAGTTGTTTGTTTTCTTATTGCTTACTTATAAGAGTTCTTTATAGTTTTTGAATAATAGTCCTTCATCAGATGTGTCTTTTGTTAATATTTTCTCATAGTCTGTGATTTGTTTTATCACTCTCTTAACTTTGTCTTTTTGAAAGCAGAATCTTTAAATTTAATCAAGTCCAGCTTATCACTTATTTCCTTCATGTATTGTGCCTTTGGTGTTATATCTAAAAAGTCATTGCCATACCCAACTTAATCTAGGTCTTCTTCTATGTTATCTTCCAGGAGGTTTATAATGTTTCATTTTACATTTAGGTCTGTAATCCATTTTGAGTTTATTTATGTGTAAAGTATAAGGTCTGTGTCTAGATTATTATTGGTTTTTCTTTCATGTGGATTTCCCTTATTTCTAGCACCACGTTTTTGAAAAGATTATCTTTGTTTCATTGTATTATATATGCTCTTTTGTCAAAGCTCAGTTGAGTATATTTATGGGTATCTGTTTCTGGGGCCTTTATTCTGTTCCATTTATCTATTATTTTGCTGATGTCAAACTGTCTTGATTATGTACCTTTATAGTCTTGAAGTTGAGTGGTGTCAGTCCTACAACTTTGTTTTTCTCCTTTGATTTGGTGATGGCTATTCTGTATCTTTTGACTCCTCATATGAATTTTATAGTCAGTTTCTTGATACCCCCAAAATAATCTGCTGAACTTTTGAGTGGGATTGCATTAAATCTATAGGTCAAGTTCAGAAGAACTGATATTCTTGACAATATTGATTCTTCATATCCACGAATGTGGAATATCTCTCAATTTATTTAGTTCTTATTTGATTTTGTTCATCAGTTTTATAGTTTTCCTCATATTGAATATATTATATACATATTTTGTCAGATTTACACCGAAGTATTTTATTGTTGGGGGTTGATAATGTAAATGGTATTGTATTTTTAACTTCAAATTCTACTTGTTTACTGTTATACAGGAACATGATTGACTTTTGTGGATAACCTTGTGTTAACCTTGTATCCTTTAGTCTTGCTATAATTCCTTATTGGTGCCAGGAGATTTGTTTGTTTATTTTTTCAGATTTCCTACATAGATGATTATATCATATGCGAACAAAACAGTTTATTTCTTCCTTCCCAATCTGTATGCCTTTAATTAACTTTTCTTATCTTATTGTATTAGCTAGAAC
Source organism: Felis catus (assembly GCF_018350175.1). Taxonomy (NCBI): domain Eukaryota; kingdom Metazoa; phylum Chordata; class Mammalia; order Carnivora; family Felidae; genus Felis; species Felis catus. The sequence continues at coordinate 107,169,063 of NC_058375.1, read as the reverse complement.
TTCCAATACTATTTTTAAAAGGAGTTGTGAGAGGGGACATCCTTGCCTTGTTTCTGACCATAAGGTAAAAGCTCTCAGTTTTCCCCATGGAGAATGATATTAGCTGTGGTTTGTTTGTATATGGCCTTTATGATGTTGAGGTATGCTCCTTCCATCCCTACTTTGTTGAGGACTTTTATCAAGAATGGATGCTATATTTTGTCAAATATTTTTCTGCATCTACTGGGAGGATAATATCATTTTTATCCTTTCTTTTATTAACATGGTGTATCACATTGGTTGATTTATGAATACTGAACCAACCCTGGAGCCTGGGAATAAATCCCACTTGATTGTGGTAATTCTTTTAACATACTGTTGAATTCACTTTTCCAGCACCTTGTTGAGAATTTTTGCATCCATTTTCATCAGGGATATTGGCCTATAATTGTCCTTTTTAGTGGGGTCTTTTTCTGGTTTTGGAATAAGGGTGTGGCTGGCCTCATAAAATGCATTTGGAAGTTTTCCTTGAATTTCTATTTTTTGGAACAGTTTGAGAAGAATTTTTAAATTAAAGAACATTTATTTAAATGTTTGGTAGAAAAAAAATTTTTTTTTAATTTTAAAAAGGGGGTTTGCCTGGGTGGCTCTGTTGGTTAAGTGTCCACCTTCAGCTCAGGTCATGATCTCATGGTTCATGAGTTCGAGTCCCATGTTGGGCTTTGTGCTGACAGCTCAGAGCCTGGAGTCTGCCTCAGATTCTGTGTCCTCTTTTCTCTCTGCCCTCTCCTGCTCACACTCTGTGTGTCTCTCTCTCTCAAAAATAAATAAACATTTTTTAATGTTTGGTAATATTTCTCTGGGAAGCCGTTTGACCTTGGAATCCTGTTTTTTGGGAGATTTTTGATTACTGATTCCATTTCTTTGCTGTTTATGGGTATGTTCAAATTTTCTATTTATTTATATTTAAGTTTTGGTAGTTTGCGTGTTTCTAGGAATTTTCCCATTTCTTCCAGATTAACCAGTTTGTTGGCATAAAATTTTTCATAATATTCTCTTATAATTATTTGTTTTTCTGGAGTGTTGGTCATGATATCTCCCCTTCAATTTGTGATTTTATTTATTCAGGTTTTTTTCTCTTTTCTTTTGATAAGTCTGCCTAGGGGGTTATCAATTTTATTAATTCTTTCAAAGAATCAGTTCTTAATTTTGTTGATCTGTTCTACTGTTTTTCGTTTGTTTCCATATTGTATATTTCTGCTCTAGTCTTTATTATTTCCCTAATCTGCTGGCTCTAGGCTTTATTTGCTGTTTCTTTTCTAGCTCCTTTAGGTGTAGAGTTAGGTTGTGTATTTGAGACCTTTCTTGCTTCTTGAGGTAGGCCTGTATTTCCGTATACTTCCCTCTTAGGACTGCCTTTGCTGCTTCCCAAAGGTTTTGTACTATTGTGTTTTCATTTTTATTTGCTTCCATGTACTTTTTTATTTCTTCTTTAATTTCTTGGTACCCATTCATTCTTTAGTAGGATGTTCTTTAGCCTCCATGCACTGTGGCCTTTCCAAATTTTTTCTTGTGGTTGACTTCAAGTTTCATAGCATTGTGGTCAGAAAATATGTATGGTATGATCTCAATTTTTTTGTACCTGTTGAGGGCTGATTTGTGACCCAGTATTCTGGAGAATGCTCCATGTGCACTCAAAATGAATGTGTATTCTGTTGCTTTAGGGTAGAATGTTCTGAATATATCCATTAAGTCCATCTTATCAAGTATGTTGTTCAAAGTCATTATTTCCTTGTTGTTTTTCTGCTTAGATGATCTGTCCATTGATGTAAGTAGGTTGTTAAAGTCTCCTATTATTGTGTTATTATCAGTGAGTTTCTTTATGTTTGTTAGTAATTGATTTATATTTGGATCCTTCAAGTTTGGGGCATAAATATTTACAATTGTTGGATCTTCTTGATAGACCACTTAATTATGATATAATGCTTTTCTTCATCTCTTGTTTCAGTCTTTTTTTAAAAAAAAAATCTCATCTGATATAATTTTGGCTACTCTGGCTTTCTTTTGGTGTCCACTAGCATGACAGATGGTTCTCCATCCCCTTACTTTCAATCTGCTGATGTCTTCAGGTCTAAAATGAGTCTCCTGTAGGCATTATATAAATGGGTCTTGCTTTTGTTTATCTATTCTGATGCCCTATGTATCATTACATAGTCCATTACTATCATTACACAGTCAATTTACATTCAGAGTGAGTACTGAAAGATATGAATTTATTGCCATTCTTTTACCTGTGAAATTAGTGTTTCTGGTGATGTTCTCTGTTCCTTTCTAGTCTTTGTTGCTTCTAGTCTACCCCCTCCTACTCCCTCTCAAAGAGTCCTCTTTAATATTTCTTGCAGGGCTGGTTTAGTGGTCATTAATTCCTTTAGTTTTTATTTGTATAGAAAATTCTTTATCTCCCCTTCTATTCTGAATGGCAGTCTTGCTGGATAAAGTATTCTTGACTCCATATTTTTCCCATACAGCACATCGAATCCTGCCATTCCCTTCTGGATTGCCAACTTTATGTGGACAGATATGCTGTGAACCTGATCTGTCTTCCCTTATAGGTTAAGGATTATTTTTCCCTTGCTGTTTTCAGGATTTTTTCCTTGCCTGTATTTTGTGAATTTAACTATGATATGCTTTGGGGTTAGCCAGCTTTTGTTTAATTTAATGGAAGTTCTCTGTGTTTCTTAGATTTTGATGTCTGCATCCTTCCCAGATTAGGGGAGTTTTCAGCTATAATTTGCTCAAAGTCAGTGAGTTCCATAAGTCTACTTTTGTGATCCATAACTTTTGTTTCTCCATTCTTTTCAGCTTCATTATTTTCATTATTTCCCTTATTTCCCATAATTATATCTTTTATGTCACTAATTCATTCCTCTGCTTTGTGCATCCTCGCTGTCACAGCATCCATTCAGGTTTGCATCTTAGTTATAGCATTTTTAATTTTGGTCTGGCTATATTTTATCTCTTTTATCTCTGCAGTAAGGGGTTCTTTAGAGTCTTTTATGCTTTTTTCAAGTCCAGCTAGAATCCTTATAATTGTTGTTTTAAATTCTAGTTCAGATATCTCACTTATATCTGTATTGATTAAATCCCTGGCCATCATTTCTTCCTGTTCTTTGTTTTGTGGTAAATTTCTCTGTCTTGTCATTTTGGAGGAAAAAAATAATAAAATTAAATTCAAAGTATAAAAAATTTTAAAATAATGAAGGAAGCTAGATCGTAGGTGTGTTTTGTTCTGCCTGTCAAGAGAAACTTGATAGAAAAAAGAAAATACAAAAAATTAAAAATTAAAAAAATAAAATTAAAAAATAAATAAAATAAAAAATTTTGATCTTTTTGTATCCAAGCAAAGCAAAACAAAACAAACAAACAAACAAACCCAAAGGAAACTAGATCCTGTGTCTCTTAGAGCTAGAGCTTTGCAGAACTCCATGATCAGTAGACTTAGTGTGTGGAAAGGGTTTGTGCTGGTCTTCTGGGGGAGGGGCCTGCTGCTCTGATTCTCAGGCTGACTTGCCTTAGTGGAGATGGAGGGTGCAGGGGGCAGGGCTTGGTGTAACAGGCTCTGTTCTCCATTTGGTGGTGCAACTTACTGAGGTCAAGTCCACCAACTACATTTTAAATGCATTAATTACATTTGTGGTTACACGACTGCATATATTTGGCAAAAGTCTTTGAATTGTATATTTAAATATTATTGAAGTTTATTCTGTGTAAATTATACAATAATAAAAATGATTTTGAAACTTAAATAAGGGTTTATTCCATATATGCATTTGTATGTGTATGTATATGTGTACTTAAGTTGAAGGGAACTGATTAGAAGCAGGGTAGAGAATGGGGAGACTGGAGTGAGGAGGTGATGGTAGGAAGGAGGATGATACCTGTCTCCTGGCCATGTCTGAGGTACAGAGTTAGACATGTGAAGGTAACCAAAGGGGGAAGGAGCAATGTTCACAATTAATGCTGCTTCAGGGCCTTGATTAAAAGGGAAAGAAAAGAATCAGTGGAGACTACAAATGTATAAAAGTATGACAAAATTTCCCTTCTGACCCTTGACCCTGTCCTCTGTCCACTAAAGCCCCTGCAGCCACCAGCAGAGGCAGAGGAGAAGAGAACAGTTGTAACAAAAATGGGATATGATATCAGCCTACACCAAGGTAGTGATCAGATTCAATTTTATTGTTCTAATTCTGGCAACAGAATGCAATTAATACAAGTTGTGGAGAAACAAGGAGTTTGCACTTTGAGATTCCCAGGACAGTCACAGATGGGGGAAGAAAGGCAGAAAATGAATTTTAGAGAGATGTTTTGGGCTTCTGGACACCAGGGTAGAGGGATCCTCTGGCTAGAGCCTAAGCTTTTGCTCAGATCTCTCCACCATTCAGGAAGGTCAGGGGAAGAGGGTATCAAGGTCCACTTCAACAGCAGCCTCCAGATGACTGATTGTTGCCCCCTCCGCAACACCCAGAGCTCCCAGATGGCTGGCCACAGCATCCGGAGCCCCCTGAGGGCTGGCTGCAGCAGTCACAGCTCTGTCTGTGGCGATGGGACCTTCGTCGCCTGTGGTGGCTCAGACAGCAGCCACCACCCCCAGAGCTACAACAGCCCCCGCCCCCAGAGCTGGAGCCACAGCAGCCCCCAGAGCTGACACTGCAGCAGGAAGAGACTGGGGGGCATTTTGGGGGACACTTGGGAGGACATTTGGGAGGTGGCTGGCACTGCTGCTGGTTCTGCTGGCAGGACATCTTAGCAGGGAGGGTCAGGAGCTGAAGAAGAGTCACACAGTGAGTCAGACTGGGACACAGAGCCCCCTGCCCATCTCACCCTCTTAACATATCATAGAATCATAGAAATATCACTTAGAAACATCTCATATAATCCAGAAGCTGCACAACATTCCTGTACTTTGGCATCATCTCTTTGGAACCTCAGGTGAGCCTTATAAGTCAGGCACACACTTTCCTCTAGTATACAAGGTAGTAAACTAAAACCAAACCATATTACCAAACACATCCAAGAGTCTAAAGTCTTGTAGGTGAAGATGGTACTGGTTTCAACCACACCTTTCAAATCTGAAGTTGTTCAATTAATAGGCCATTTGAGGGGATACTATTTCTTCTATTTCTTAAAGGAAACCTACAGTAATTGTTGCCTCTTGTCATAACTTCCAAGATGATTTTATTCTGTGAGGTCAGCATTACAAAGGACCTTGGCGATGCCCCACTTCAGTAAGATCACATTAAAGAGACTGATAAACCTCTCAGCCAGTCCAAGCTAAGACTTGAAACCGGATCCCTGATCTCAGTCCAGAACGCAGGTCTCCTCTCTTTACCACTTCAAGCTGGCAGGTTGGCAAGGTGATTCTCAGGCTTGTGTTATCCTCATCAACACAGGAAGTGTACAAAAACATTCCAAGACCCACGAGTAGGCAGGTTTAACAAGTCAAAAAGAGCCTAAGGTCCCTGTCTACCACCCTCCTTTGCAAGGAGGAACAGGGTTGTATTTTCAAAAGTGAACTGTCTCCTGAAACTTGTCAGAGTGGAGCCCAGTGTCTGTGCTTCAGTGTCCCCATCCTGAGGGGCACATCGAAATGCAGATCCATTTGCTTTCTCCAGATCTCAAGGCATAGACATCTGGTTCTCCACATGTTCTCAGCTGGTGCTAGAACACTTCCTGCACTCCTTCCTCAAACCCTCCTCCTCTGCCACAATGGGTCCTTTTCTCCCAAATCCCTATTCTATCTGCCTCCTTGCTCTGGTCTGAGCTCCTTCTGTGAAAGGCACTGGTCCTGGTCCCAGGGGACACTTACCGGTGCACAGGCAATACTGGGTCTGTCAGCACCTCAGGAGAGGAGTGCATGATGGGGCTCTGTCCCCAAAGCCCTTTTATCCTGGCCTTGGGCTCTGCCCCCAGCCTGTGAGACAGGACCTGGGCATGAGGGGACTGCTTCCTGCCACCCACATGCTACTGTGACAGGTGGTGACTGGCAGCTCCTTCCTGCCTCCTTCCATGGGGCCCAAAATGCAAGGGCTAGGGCTTCTTAGAAACAAGGAGTGACATGGTTGTGGACAATTTAATTTGATCTTTTGTCTCATTCTCCTTGGCAAGTGCCACCTGGAAGGTCACACAGCTCTTGTTTTGGACCTTGGGCCAGAGTCCCTTTCTTTCCTTCTTCCTGACACATAAAATCAGTGGCTCTTGGAAGCCTGTTCTGGATTATAATTTAGAGATACCTTCACATTTCTCTACTTATGCCCAAGTCTAAGCCACCCTGCCAGGCTCCCAGAGGTCAGCAAACTGGTCTAGAGTCCAAATCTGCCCCTCTGCCTATTTTGTGTAGCCTGCAAGCTAAGAATGGTTTTACGTGTTTAATGTTTGGAAATAAAAATCAAAGAAGTATACTTCATGACACATGGGGATTCTATTAAATTCAAATTTCAGTGTTTTTAACGTTTTACTTGGAACCCATTCATTAACAATGGCTATTTTCACAGCACAATGACAGAGTTGAGTAGCTGAGTCAAAGACCCTATGGCTTCCATAGCCTAAAATATTTAGTCTTTAGCCCTTTATCAAAAAATTAGCTGATTTCTAGTGTATCCCACTGCTTTAAAATTTTTTTTTTACTGTTTTTATTTATTTTTGAGGCAGAGAGAGACAGAGCATGAGCGGGGGAGGGGCAGAGACAGAGGGAGACACAGAATCTGAAGCAGGCTCCAGGCTCTGAGCTGTCAGCACAGAGCCCGACATGGGGCTCGAACTCACGGAGTGTGAGATCATGACCTGAGCTGAAGTAAGACGCTCAACCGAGTGAGCCACCCAGGCACCCCATCCCACTGCTTTTTTTTTTTTTTTTAATTTTTTTTTTCAACATTTATTTATTTTTGGGACAGAGAGAGACAGAGCATGAATGGGGGAGGGGCAGAGAGAGAGGGAGACACAGAATCGGAAACAGGCTCCAGGCTCTGAGCCATCAGCCCAGAGCCCGACGCGGGGCTCGAACTCACGGACCGCGAGATCGTGACCTGGCTGAAGTCGGACGCTTAACCAACTGCGCCACCCAGGCGCCCCCCCATCCCACTGCTTTTAAGAGCCTGGAGTCAGACCCTAGAATGCAATTCTGGTTCTGTCACATGCAATTCTGTGCATCCTGTGGAAGTTACATACAGTGACTCCTTTTTAGTTTTGTTTGTCTGTTTCCTCTACTATAAAGTATGAATAATGATAAAAATATCTCACAGGGATATTGCTTTAGACAGACCATGTAAAGAACGAGCCTAACAGAGGGAATGTAACATGGTGTGCCCTCAAATAATAAGATACCTATGTATTCATAAATAAGGGAAAAATATGTATCCTTTGTAGGTCATATTTTACTTCAATGGAAGAAAAGTCAGAACTTTTGAGGATTTTTTCCAAATTATTTACTTTTTTATCTCTTAAGTCTCCTTTGTTTTGCTAAATATGTTTGACTATGAAACACCTCCAGAAAAAGAATTCATGGTGAGGAGTATGGAGCTCCTCACTGCCATAATTAGAGCGACCAATCAGGGCCCGGTGGCAGGAAAGCACAGTCTAAGCGTGGGAAATCCGGAGGCCAAGGCCTGGGCAACGCCCAGTAGGCAATGGGAGCGCCTTCTAGGGGCTTTTGAAGTCCCTTGCTGCTCCTTGGCCCTAGGTTTTTATTATTGTTTTCTCTACTCAGAAAGTTTTTCTACTTTAAATACATGAAGGGCAAGGACAGGAGTTCACATCTGTTTTAAGTTGGTGTACAACACCATGGTGAGATTATCCAAGTTAATTAATTAATTAATTAATTAATTAGAAGAAGCCACACTAAAGCCATAAGAAGCCAGTAAAGGAAGACTCTCTTTCTGGCTAGTGGCAGAAACACTGGGGGAGAATCTGAAATTCTCCAGAACCTGAAGCAACATAATGAATAAGTCATAAGGAAAGGGTGAAGCCAGTTAACATGTAGTTGCAAGATATAAATATGTGTTTATGTCTATGCATATGGGTATACAAATAATATACAGAAGCTAAATGTGTGATTGTTTGTATAAACATAAATATATGTATATATATGTATGTATATGTGTATATATATGTATATATATGTGTGTGTATGTGTATATATGTACATATATGTATATATGTACATATATGTGTATATATGTACATATGTACATATGTATATATGTATAAACATATATATGTGTGTATATATGTATATATATACATATATATATATTTTATAGTAATGCTGTGTGTATTTTGTTGGCCGTTTTTGCCTCTCACTTCCTGGTTTTTTCCCTCTGTCTCTTCTTCATTAGAGATCTTTTAAGAAATAATTGTCTATGACCACTTAATAGGGTTACCATACACCCTTGTTTGCCAGGGACAGTTTTGGGATATGCCTTCTGTCACAGCATAAATTATGAACTTTTTTTCAATCTCAAGTGTGCCCCAGTTTAGACGATGAATTATATAGTCACACTACCAGTAAATGAAGTCTTCTCAAGGGACTTCACTGATTCAGGATAAAACCTAAACTCCTTTTCTTGAATTCAAATATCTTGGCTGTCTGAAGTTATTCTGTTTCTATGGTTTTCTTTTTTGCTCCCTTAATAGAAGAAATCTTTATCTGAAGTTGAATTAGACTATGAACTCTCCTTTGGACAAGATACTTTGTGTTTTATCTTCATTTTATTTGATGCCACATATCTCTGATATGAGACTGAACTCTTCTTGAGAGCAGGGTCTGGATCTGCTGTTTGCATCCCTCAACAGCATCTACAGAGAAGCATGCATGTATAATCATTTCACCAGCATTCACAGCACCTAAGAATTTGCAAACAGCTTTTCCCTGTTATGTAAGACAATCGGATATGACATGCACAGTGATGAGTGCTGGCTGTGTCATCCTACAGAGATTTGCCTTTATGTTACTCATGGATGATTTTGGCCCCAGGTTGTCCCAAAATGCTCAGTTATGGAAGGAGAGGTCAGGATACTGATTCCTTGGCTCACACAGGTAGTACTACTCAGAAGCCCAGCTCATGGATTCCTAGAATGATGGGCCTCAGATGCCACTGGATCATGCCCCTACTTCCAGGCAGGGAGGGCAGCACCCAACTATCAATTAATCTGACTTGGGCACAGGTGATAAACCAGCAGCATGCTTGTAATATCATGCAGACTCATTTCCAAGCTGTGACTATTCTATTTCAATAGACTTATATTGATTTGTTACCCTTTCTATAGGAAAAATGTTTAGTGACAAGGGATTGGTTTTCTGAAGTCATCTACTCATCTGTCTCCTATGTCCTTATAACCATAAGGGATAGGAGGAAACACTGCTGAGATCCATGGGAAGTAATTAAAAGTGTGAATTTTGCTCTGTTCCCTGTACCTTGCAGCCCTTTGCAGAGACAGAAACGTGTACATTATCTTACTGACTTCTAGTGTGTTTTCCCTTTCAAAAATTGATGAATGTGTCTAATTTCAAAGTTAAAATTCTATATAAAAAAATAGCACCATAAGTAAGACAGAAAGAAAAGTGATCCATCGGGGGAAATTACAACAAGTTTGCTAGGAATATAGAAAAATAGTTCTTAAAAATCAATAAAATATATGCAAGCACACCAGTAAAAGAAAAGGGACAAGAACAGACCATACACACACCAAAAAAGAAACACAAATGGCCAAAAAGTGACTGGAAATATGTTCAATGTTTCTAATCATCAAAGAATTTTTAAAAATCCTATCTTTTTATTGTATAGAGTATCTGTTAAGTTTATTAATTCATATCAGATTGGCAAACATTGAGTGCCTAACAATTACTCAGTATTGGAGAGGATGCATGGAATTGGACACTCACGCTTCACTGATGTGAAATAAATGAGTATAGTGGTTATGCATGACAATATGATTCATTGATTCAATACATACTTTATGGTATGTAAATGAATTAGAATGTAAAATGAGCACACTCTTTTACAATGTTTGAATATCTAAGAATTTAGTCTTAGGAGATAATGTAACTAAACTCAAAGGGTTTGCAGCTTGAAGTACATTAAACTGAACACAACCCAAGGAAGTGTTGAAAGCAAAAAACCTTTTTATTACTTGATACAAGTAAGGAGACAACGAGATAGCTCTCAAAGCACTCTCTCCCCACCAAGTTAGTGCAAGAAGTTTTTATTCAGATTAGGAGTGGGGGCAGGGAGTTTGCACATACATTAAGGAACTTATGCATACTCTATTACTTAAGCACTTTGGTTCAACTGTGCATTGTCTAGCATGCCAACATGCTAATGCATAAATCTTATGTTCCAAAAAATGGTGGAACTCCCACCCCCTTAGGAGGAGACCTTAATACTATAATGAGCTAAAGGTAACTTCAGGACAACCCAGAGGGACTTCTGTGCAGGTACTCAATTCCCTTCTGGCTCTAAGTGGTTCATAAGGGGCTGTCAGGGGAAACACCTAGTTGAGCTTCCTGCTGGCTTTTTTCCTTGCCCCTCCTCCCTTCTGCTGATGGCTTTCAGCCTCTGGTCAGAGTAACTCCCTGTTGCATCCTAGCTAACAACAAAGGAATGATAAGAAAAGAATATATGCATAAGAATATTCCTTGTAGAGAATTACAAAAAACAAGAGTATAGCAAGCTGTCAAATCAACATTCTTATGCTTCTTTAAAAATAACAGAAGATAAAAAGATTTAAAGATACTGTTTTAAAAAAACACAGCAAAATACACAAGCTATATAATAATGAATATTTTTAAATGACTAAGATATTTATGTGTAAAATGTTAAAATTTTATTGAAAGAAAAAATAATAAAACTTTATTGAAAGACACTAAAGAAGATCTAAGTAAATAAGAGAGCTATACATATATATGTTCATGGTGTAATGGAAAGAAAAAATAAATATAATTAAAATAAAAATTGCCCTAGTGGTATTATATGTATTTAATACAATACCAGTCAAAATTCCAACATCACATTTTGCTTTGCTTTGTTTTGTCTCAGCTTTGTGGAATTGACAAACCCATTCTAAAAATTGTATGGAGAAGCAAACAATGGTAGATATCATGATCGATCCATTTCCAGACGTCTCCCTTCTCTGGAGGATGCAGGGTGGGGGTGAAAATTCCAATCTACTAATCATGGCTTGGTCTTTCTGGGAACCAAAACCTATCCAGAAGCCATCCAGGAGCCCACCTAGAGTTGCCTCAGTGAAAAAAGGAAATTACAAGGGCTTCAGGAGCTCCATGACAGGAACTAGGGGCAGAGAACAATATATATATTTTCTATTTTCTCACAGGCATAAAAAAAAATTATAAAGCAAAAATTTCACAAACATGACTATATTAAAAGTATATAATTTATTCATGAAAAGAAAACATTAAACATGTAAAAAACCAATATTGGGGAAAATATTTGCAAAATCTTTCTACAGAATAAAAGATGGAACATGTAAAGAACACCTTCAAACCAGTAACAAAACAAGCAAGTGAATAAAAATATTCCTAAGGTAAAAAAGAGCAATTTACAAAAGAAGAAAACATTGTTGAACAAATATATGAATAGATCCTCAAGACCACTTGCAATCAGGGAAATGGATAACACAGCATTGTGTATATAATGATATATACACAATGAAATATAGGATGAGTTATTTCACACTAACTGAACAATTATATGAACATCTGGTATCGCAAAGTGTTGCCAGAATGTAAAGCAACAGGAACTCTTTTACACTAACAGAGGGATTATAACCTGGAAACATATGTGACAATATATCAAAAATGAGCATATCTAGGGGTGCCTGGGTGGCTCAGTTGGTTGAGCGTCCGACTTCAGCTCAGGTCATGATCTCACAGCTAGTGAGTTCCAGCCCCGCATCAGGCTCTGTGCTGACAGCTCAGAGCCTGGAACCTACTTCAGATTCTGTACCTCCCTCTCTCTTTGCCCCAATCCACTCGCATTCTGTCTCTGTCTCTCTCAAAAATAAACATTAAAAATGGGCATATCCGGGCGCCTGGGTGGCTCAGTCGGTTGAGCGTCCGACTTCGCTCAGGTCACGATCTCACAGCTAGTGAGTTCCAGCCCTGCATCAGGCTCTGTGCTGACAGCTCAGAGCCTGGAGCCTGCTTCACATCTTGTGTCTCCCTCTCTCTCTGGCCCTCCCCCTATTCATGCTCTGTCTCTCTCTGTCTCAAAAAATAAATGTTAAAAAAAAAATTTTTAAATAAAAAAAATAAATAAATAAAAATGAGCATATCTATCTATATTCTGACCATGCAATTCCTAGATAAATGATAAATGATAGCTAGATAGATAAATAGATAATAGATACAGATAGATCCTAGAGAGACTGTCTACAAATAGACAATATGTAGAGATTTTTAAATAATGAAATTGCTTAGAATTGCAAAATAATTAAAAGCAACATGAATATTCTTTAACAAGAAATTGCTTAAATAGTGTGGTTGTAGAGGACAATACAGAATAAAAAATAAACTGGCACTGTAACATGAACATCTCACAAATAATTCTGTGATAAAAAAGCAAGTGTGCACAAGTGTATCAAATATGTAATGTTTAAGTTGAAAATATATAAACAATCCCACATATTTTAAGGAAATGATAATGAAATAGAAATATAAAGAAGTACATAGGAATACTTATGTATACCTCAAACTCAGGATATTCATTAGATCTGGAGGGAAAGAAGAAGACAGGCACCAAATGTATAACATGTTTTTATCTCAGTGTGGATAATGGGCAAGAAATTACTCATTAAATAGATACACTCTTTAAATATCAATTTTTTGGGGCACCTGGGTGGCTCAGTCGACCGACTTCGGCTCAGGTCATGATCTCACGGTTTGTGAGTTCAAGCCCCGCGTAGGGCTCTGTGCTGCCAGCTCAGAGCCTGGAGCCTGCTTCTGATTCTGTGTTTCCCTCTCTCTCTGACCCTCCCCCACTCATGCTCTGTCTCTCTCTGCCTCAGAAATAAACATTAAAAAAATTTTTAATAAATAAATAAATAAATAAATATAAATTTTTCACAATAAATTTAAAATATTTTAATTTAAAATTGTTTAAATTTTAAAAAATAAAAATAAAATGATTTAAATTAAGTTTAAAATATTTTAATTCAAAATTGAAACTTAAAATTCTTTATAATTATATTTTATTATATAACAATTATATATCATATAATATTTATTATATATAAATTATATGATGTATTAAAATATATAAATATATTATATAATAAACATAATATTTTATAGAATATTAAATTTATTATATATAACATTAAACATATAATAAGTGCACTGAATAAAAATTGTATATTATATATAAATATATATTTTTTATAAAATTATATAATTGTTATAATCAATTACATTATTTATTTATTTTAATATAATTTATTGTCAAATTGGTTTCCATACAACACCCAGTGCTCATCCCAACAAGTGCCCTCCTCCCTGCCCATCACCCACTTTCCCCTCTCCCCACCCCTCATCTACCCTTAGTTTGTTCTCAGTCCTTAAGAGTCTCTTAGAGTTTGCCTTCCTCACTCTCTGTAACTTTTTTCCCCCACTTCCCCTCCCCCATGGTCTTCTGTTAAGTTTCTCAAGATCCACATATGAGTGAAAACATATGGTATCTGTGTTTCTTTGCCTGGCTTATTTCACTTAGCATAATACCCTCCAGTTCCATCCAGGTTGCTGAAAATGGCAAGATTTCATTCTTTCTCATTGGCAAGTACTATTCCATTGTATATTTAAACCACATCTTCTTTATCCATTTGTCAATTGATAGACATTTAGGCTTTTTCCATAATTTGGCTATTGTTGAAAGTGCTGCTATAAACATTGGGGTACAAGTGCCCCTATACATCAGCACTCCTGTATCCTTTGGGTATATTCCTAGCAGTGCTATTGCTGGGTCCTAGGGTAGTTCTATTTTTAATTTTTTGAGGAACCCCCACACTGTTTTCCAGAATGGCTGCACCAGTTTGCATTCCTACCAACAGTGCAAGAGTGTTCCCGTTTCTCCACATCGTCTCCAGCATCTATAGTCTCCTGATTTGTTCATTGATTTGTCCATTGTTAATGGCCATCTAGATGCCTTCTTTAAAAAAGTGTCTATTCGGGGTGCCTGGGTGGCTCAGTCGATTGAGCCTCCGACTTCAGCTCAGGTCATGATCTCACAGCTTGTGAGTTCGAGCCCCGCGTCAGGCTCTGTGCTGACAGCTCGGAGCCTGGAGCCTGCTTCAGATTCTGTGCCTTCATCTCTCTCTGCCCCAACCGACTCACATTCTGTCTCTGTCTCTCTCAAAAATAATGTTTATACATTAAAAAAATTTTTAGAAAAGTGTCTATTCTTGTCTTCTGCCCATTTCTTCACTGGATTATTTGTTTTTCAGGTGTGGAGTTTGGTGAGTTCTTTATAGATTTTGGATACTAGTCCTTTATCCAATATGTCATTTGCAAATATCTTTTCCCATTCCAACAGTTCCCTTTTAGTTTTGTTGATTATTTCCTTTGTAGTGCAGAAGCTTTGTATCTTGATGAGATCCCAATAGTTCATTTTTGCTTTTAATTCCCTTGACTTTGGAGATGTGTCAAGTAAGAAATTGCTATGGCTGAGGTCAAAGAGGTTTTTTTCCTGCTTTCTTCTCTAGGGTTTTGAAGGTTTTCTATCTTACATTCAGGTCCTTCATCCATTTTGAGTTTATTTTTTTGTATGGTGTAAGAAAGTGGTCTAGTTTCATTTTTAGGCATGTTGCTGTCCAGTTCTCCCAGCACCATTTATTAAAGAGACTGTCTTTTTTCTCATTGAATATTCTTTCCTGCTTTGTCAAAGATTAGTTGGCCATACATTTGTGGGTCCAATTGTGGGTTCTCGATTCTATTCCATTATTCTATGTGTCTCTTTTTGTGCCAATACCATACTGCCATGATGATTATAGCTTTGTAATAGAGGCTAAAGTCTGGGATTGTGATGCTTCCCATTTTGGTTTTCTTCTTCAATATTACTTTGGCTATTCGGGGTCTTTTGTGGTTCCATACAAATTTTAGGATTTTTTTTTTTTTAGCTTTGATAAGAATGCTGTGCAATTTGATTGGTATTGCATTGAAATACCAATTTGGGTAGTATTGACATTTTAAAAACATTTATTCCTCCAATCCATGAGCTGGAATCTTTTTCGATTTCTCTGTATCTTCTTCAGTTTCCTTCATAAGCTTCCTATAGTTTTCAGCATACAGATTTTTTTACATCTTTGGTTCCTAGGTATTTTATGTTTCTTGGTGCAATTGTGAATGGGGTCATTTTCTCTATTCTCTTTCTGTTGCTTCATTATTGGTGTATAAAAATGCAACCGATTTCTGTACATTAATTTTGTACCCTGAGACTTTGGTGAATTCAGTCTTATTTGTTTGGAGATTTTTGATGACTGATTCAATTTATTCACCAGCTAAGTGTCTGTTCAAATTTTCTATTTCTTCCCATTTGAGTTTTGGTAGTGTGTGGGTATTTAGGAATTTGTCCATTTCTTCCCGGTTGTCCAGTTTTTGGCATATAATTGTTCATAGTATTCCCTGATAATTTCTTGTATTTCTGAGAGATTGGTTGTAATAAATCCATTTTGATTCATGGTTTTGTCTATTTGGGTCCTCTCTCTTTTCTTTTTGAGAAGCCTGGCTACAGGTTTATCAATTTTGTTTGTTTTTTTCAAAAAAACAACTCTTGGTTTCATTGACCTGTTCTACTGTTTTTTGGATTCTATATTGCTTATTTCTGCTCTGATCTTTATTATTTCTCTTCTTCTGCTGGGTTCTGGGTGTCTTTGCTGTTCTGCATCTAGCTCCTTTAGCTGTGCTGTTAGATTTTGTATTTGGGATTTTTCTTGTTTCTTGAGATAGGCCTGCATTGCAATGTATTTTCTTCTTAGAACTGCCTTTTCTGCAACCCAAATGGTTTGGATTGTTGTATTTTCATTTTCATTTGTTTCCATATATCTTTTAATTTTTTCTCTAATTGCCTGCTTGACCCATCCGTTCTTTAGTAAGATGTTCTTTAACCTCCATGTTTTTGGAGGTTTTCTAGACTTTTTCCTATGGTTGATTTCAAGTTTCATAGCATTGCTATCTGAAAGTGTGCATGGTATGATCTCAATTCTTTTATATTTATTGAGAGTTGTTTTGTGACCCAGTATGTGACCTATCTTGGAGAATGTTCCATGTGCACTCAAGAAGAAAGTATATTTAGCTGTTTTGAGATGTAGAGTTCTAAATATATCTGTCAATTCCATCTGGCCCAATGTATCATTCAGGGCCATTGTTTCTTTACTGATTCTGTGTCTAGATGATCTGTCCATTGTTGTAAGTGGAGTATTAAAGCCTCCTGCAATTACCACATTCTTTCAATAAGGTTGCTTATGTTTGAGATTGTTTTAAATAATTTAAAATATAATTTTATTTAAAAGGTAATGTATGATCTCAATCATTTTGTATTTATGAGGCCTGATTTGTGACCCAGGATGTGATCTATTTTGGAGAATCTCATGTGCACTTGAAAAGAATGTATATTCTGCTGCTTTAGGATGAGACATTCTGAATATATCTGTGAAGTCCATCTGGTCCCGTGTGTCATTCAACAAGTGTTTCTAGTTGATTTTCTGCTTAGATGATCTGTCTGTTAACGTAAGTGAGGTGTTAAAGTCCCCTACTTTTATTGTATTATTGTCAATGAGTTCCTTTATGTTTGTTATTAATTGTTTTATATATTTGGGTCACTCTAAGTTGGAGGCATAAATATTAACAATTGTTAGATCTTCTTATTGGATAGATCCCTTTATTATGATATAGTACCTTTCTTCATCACTTGTTATACTCCTTGGTTTAAAATATAGTTTGTCCAAAACCATAAGATACCTAAGAATAATCCTAACCAAAGAGATAAAAGACCTGTACTCTGAAAACTAAAAAACACTGATGAAAGAAACTGAAAATGACAAAAAGAAATGGAAAAACATCCCATGCTCATGAATTGGAACAACAGATATTCTTAAAATGTCTATATTACCAAAGCAATCTACACATTTAATGCCATCCTTATCAAAATACCAGCATTTTCCACAGAGCTAAAACAAACAATCCTAAAATTTGGATGGAACCACAAAAGCCCCTGAATAGTCAAAGAAATCCTGAAAAAGAAAAGTAAAACTGTAGGTATCACAATTCTGGACTTTACACTATAATACAAAGCTGTAGTCCTCAAGACAGTATGGTACTAGCACAAAATCGGACACAGAGATCAATGAAACAGAATGGAAAGCCCAGAAATTGACCCACAACTATAAAGTCAACTAATCTTTGACAAAGGTTGAAAGAATATCCATTGGAAAAAAGACAGTCTCTTCAACAAATGGTGTTGGGAAAACTGGACAGCATTATGCAGAAGAATGGAACTGGACCACTTTTTTACACCATACACAAAAACAAATTAACAAATTCAAAATGGATAAAACACCTAAACGTGAGACAGGAAACCATCAAAATCCTAGAGAACAAAGACAGAAACCTCTTTGACAACAGCCACAGCAAGTTCTTACTAGATATATCCCCTGAGGCAAGGGAGACAAAAGAAAAAATAAATTATTGGGACCTCATCAAGATAAAAAGCTTCTGCACAGCAAAGAAAACAATCAACAAAAACTAAATGGCAGCCTACAGAACAGGAGAAGATATTTGCAAATGAAATATCTGATAAGGGGTTAGTTCCAAAATCTATAAAGAACTTACCAAATTTAACATCCAAAAACCAAATAATCCAGTCAAAAAATGGGCAGAAGACATGAATAGACATTTTTCCAAAGAAGACATCCAGATGGCTAACAGACACATGAAAAGATGCTCAACATCACTCATCATCAGGGAAATGCAAAACAAAACTACAATATTACCTCACATCTCTCAGAATGGCTAAAATTAACAACACAGGAAACAAAAAAATGTTAATGAGGATGTGAAGAAAGGGGAACCCTCTTACACTGTTGGTGGGAATGCAAACTAGTGCAGCCACTCTGGAAAACAGTACGGAGGTTCCTCAAAAAGTTAAAAATAGGACTACTACTCTAGGATCCAACAATTGCACTCCTAGGTATTTACCCAAGGATACAAAAATAGAGATTCAAAGGGGTTCATGCACCCTGATGCTTATAGCAGCATTATCACCAATAGCCAAACTATGGAAAGAGCCCAAGTGCCCACAGACTGATGAATGGATAAAGAAGACGTGGTATATATACACAACAGACTATTACTTAGCCATCCAAAAGTATAATATCTTGGCATTTGCAATGACATGGAGGGAGCTGGAATATATTATGCTAAGTGAAATAAGTCAGTCAGAGAAGGATAAATATCATATGATTTCACTCATATGTGGAATTTAAGGAACAAAATAGATGAATGTATGGGGGAAGAATAAGAGACGGAGGCAAACCATAAAACAGATACTTAACTATAGAGAGCAAACTGAGGGTTACCAACGTGGAGGTGGGAGGGGGTGTTAAATAGGTGGTGGGTATGAACTTTTGATGAGCACAGGGTGCTGTATGTAAGTGAATTTTACCCCTAAAACTAATACTACACTGTATATTGACTAACTTGAATTTAAATAAAAACTTGAAAAAAAGAAAAAAAAGTGTAATGAAAATTTATGAATAAAAATTTTAATATCAGAGTTTTATAATACATAATGAATGTATATTTTATTACATGAAACTTCTGAAATAGTAGTCATTAAAAATCTTTCAATAAAAATAAACCTGTGAGTGCAGGGATCTTTTTTCTGTTTGTTCACTAATGTATCTCAACTGCCTAAATATGTGCCTGAATGTATTAGCTACTTAATAAATATTTATTGAATATTTTACATAAGGTATGTTGGCCTCCTCTTTTGTTTTGTTTGCATGATTTTGTATTGCTGAAATTTTATTTTGATGGATTCAGTTTTATTAAAATTTCCCTTTGACATTTAAATGTTCTGTTTCTTTTATATGTAAAACATTTCTCCATTATGAGTTGTACTTAGTGATTAGATTTAAAAATTTACTCTTTAATCTACCTGAAACTCATTTTATTAAAGAACGCAATGTGGTTTTTCCCAATTCTATTTATTGAACAAGCCATCCTTTCTCTACTGACCTATGTGCCTCGTTTAAACATATTTAAATTTTTTAATGCTTATTTATTTTTGAGAGAGACAGAGACAGAGTGTGGGCAAGGGAGGGGCAGAGAGAGAGACACACACAGAATCTGAAGCAGGCTCCAGGCCCTAAGCTGTCAGCCTAGAGCCTGATGCAGGGCTCAAATTCACAAACCATGAGATCATGACCTGAGTCAAAGTCAGAGGCTTAACTGACTGAGCCACCCAGGTACCCCTAAACATATTTTAAATTCTTTCACACAAAAGGGTCTCTGTGCTATTTATTTGTCTCATTGGTTATGTTTGTCCCAGTCTCTTCTTTGAACTAGAGGTTTTATTATGCAAAAAAATAAGGTTTTTTAAACAATCACTTTTAGCAGGCTGGAACCAGTGAAGATGAAGAATTAGTCCTGAATGTGGAGAGCCAAGGGAGGGACAGGGAATTCTCAGAGGCCTGGGCAGCTATCCAGTCAGGACCTTGTGTTTGTCTTTCCAGGCAAGAGTCAGCCACAACATACACCAGCAACCCCAGAATCCCACCCCACACCCCACAATTTCATCCCTGGGCCTCTGTGTACATGTAATACAACTTTGGTTTTCTCTCCTGTTAATCTGTCTCAGGTAAGTTTAATTTTTAGTCCATCTGGAAGACCTTAAAAGATATAAAAGGTTTTTTCTTCCTTCAGTTGGCGTGGTCAGCAGGACACTTTAATTTGCTGGACACTGCTTGCTCTGGCTGCCAAAGCTGAGAGATTCTGTAATATCTGACCTATAGCTAGCAGAAGGTAAGATTTCTTACCATGTTGCCTTCCCAAATCTCCATCTGCAGGGTCCAGTGGAGCGAGAGTGGTGACTCTTTCTCTCTAAATTCAGATCAGCAGAACATGTTGTGCAACTGGTTCCTTTCGCTTAGTAATCCTTGGTAAAAAATTAGTAGAGTGATCTTTGGTTACTGATCCATTTCCTCCGAGAGATAGTCTTTTTTTTTTCTTTGTGTCTTTTATGTTGTTTGTCATAAAAAGGAATTATCACAGGGCAGAGCACAGGTGTAGACCCTTTGAGCCTGCTATTCAAGCTGGTCCCACAGATTGATAAGTTTGCAGTTCTCATCAGACCAGTGTCCATTTGGACAAACTTTTATGTGTATTAATGTGCACATGAGGCAAAGGCAGTTGCTAAGGAACACTTTGGAAGCCAAAACCACAAAATTGGTGGGCAAGAGTCTAGCACTTAAAAGCTGTTAGAGTGCTCGCTACCTAACCCAAAAATTCCTGGGTCAGAATAAGTTGATCAAGGAATGGATTAGATTGACACTAGGTCACCTGCCAAAACAAACTTCATGCATTGAGGTACACAAAAAACCCCACAAAATCCCCAACTCTGTGACATATCCCTCTCAGGTATCACCGTGACTCCAAGACACCTAAAGCTTGGCCAACACTATTAATGTGCATATAAGAAAAAACAGATGAGGTTTTCCCTTTCATCTTGCTCTATGTCCTAAGATGTTGGCTTTGTGACCAGTCAGAATAATGTCTCTGGTCTCTGCCATCTGGAGGGTGCACTTACCACTTATCGAGGTACACCCCGGTGGCCCTTGGAATAGACTGGGGATTCAAGACACGTCTTTACAAGCAACACTCTCTCTGTTGGCCATGTGAACTCTAGGGGTTTGTCATAATGGATGCCAGCCCATAAGGGCCTTTGTTGTCCCAGACTTCATTGCTTGACAGTGCAGGAAAAATCCCATTCCAGTAACACCTGACCACTGTCAGAGATTTGCAGATCTGTGACTGGAGATGTCTCCCATTTGTGGGACATCAGAGACATAGTAGACACCACATAATTCTTAACCATCTGTGCAATGGAAGTCTTTGCATTCTTAAACTTTTCTTGGAGTAAAACTTAGGTCATGGGGGCTACATCATCTATGCCCTCTTTGGACACCTCTTGCATCTATGGTAAAGCCTGAAAAGTTGCCTCTGGGTCTTTCCACAGAGAGGCTTATTGGATTGTATAGGAACAATTGTGTTGCTACTGGAAAAACAATATACTAATGCTGATCCCAGTTGGCAGTGGCCAGATGGTGGATCTTTTGAATAGGAAAAACTTCTATATTTGGAAAATTTTTTAGGCAGTTCTCATTCTAAGCAGCTTCTTTATTGGTATTTATGGGAGGATCAGTTTGTAAATCACTTGGATTCTTACCTTCTGCAAGTACAAGTACTCCTGTTGCTAATGGGCATGTAATTGCTGCCCTGTTACAAGGTGTTCCACTCCTTTCTAAAGTTGCCGGTGCTCACTGTTCAGCCCATACAGATGAAACTGACATTGTATCTTTAGGAAATGGTAGGGCTGACAGCTGCCCAATACACAGTCCCACATGAACCCCCTTATCCTTTCTCCACCCAGTTTCTAACCCGACCTATATTCCTCACTGATATTAACTATCAGGCAAATGCCCAAATCTGAAAAGGACACTTGGACACAAGAGTGCCAAACAATTATCAGATGGATTATGTGTTAGGCCAAATGAGCTTCCTCTATCCCCTTTTCTTTTAACCTTTTGGCTTGCACTTATCTCCCACCAAATGGGACATAGGTGCAAACAGAATAATGAAAGAAATAAGACAATTGGTTTTGCCCTGACACCCACAAATTATTTCCAAGTGCACTACTTATAAACCTCACCAACTCTCTGGAAGAAATCGGTGTGCCCCGGGAAGATCTCCTAGACCCATGCTGGATTTTATAGATTTGCCCCCAGATTTGGTCTGTTCTCACTGGTTGATCATTGCATGTTTAGTAGATGGAGAGTGGTATCCAACTGGACATGCTGATGCCACAACAGTTGTAAAGAAATTAATAACTGAGATTATTCCTTTTTTTCAACATTTATTTATTTTTGGGACAGAGAGAGACAGAGCATGAACGGGGGAGGGGCAGAGAGAGAGGGAGACACAGAATCGGAAACAGGCTCCAGACTCTGAGCCATTAGCCCAGAGCCCGACGCAGGGCTCGAACTCACAGACCGCGAGATCGTGACCTGGCTGAAGTCGGACGCTTAACCGACTGCACCACCCAGGCGCCCCATAACTGAGATTATTCCTTATTTTGGCATTCCTTCAGTGACTGAGTTAGACCAAGGAACTCACTTTACAGCAGAGATAAACCACAGACTTGCAAAAACTCTGGGCACTCATTAAATCACATACCTCATATCATCCTCAATCAGAGCAAGTGGAACTTAAAAATATTTACATAAAAAAGACCTTAGAGAAGATTAGTCAAAAATTGGACTTAAATGGCCAGAAGCATCGCCCTTTGCCCTTATTAATACTCCAAAAGGAGGCATGGATTGACCCCTTTTGAAATAGTGTTTGGTGGTCCAATATCTACTTGCACCTCTGAACTTTTCATTCAGGGATGAAGTGAGAAATTTTATGATATGACTAACTATATAAGGATTAACTTGTTTATTTGAAGCATACCATCAACAGGTAAAAGAGGCATTGCCTCCACCAACTGATGTGTACTTTCAACAAGGGAAGTGTCTACATCAAGGTCTTTAGAATAAAAGACATTCTGGTACCTTGTTGGGAAAGGCTCTATGAGGTGTTAATGACAACCTACATGCCATCAGAATATAAGAGAAATCCTGCTGGATTCATGCAAACTGTACCAAATAGACCCAGATCAACACCTGCAAGGCAACTGGGAGACCATATCCTACAGGTGACCTGAAAATAGGGCCAAGTCCCAGGTCCCAGAAGCAACATCACCATGATGTAGACAGTTTTTCCTAAAAGCACTGATAAAGAAACTACTCTTTTACCTACCCCCTCCTTTTTTTAAACTCCTGGACTTATATATTTTTTAATACTAAAAAAGTATATGTATATACTTTTTAATCCTTTCTCCTATTTTAAAGATTATTTGTTGGGAGGCTGAGGAGTGCTTGTCTATCCTACTTCCTCCACTATAGGGTCTTTTCCAATCTGTGTCTTGCTCTTACTAACCCTCTGTTTTTCAATAGGTCAGGCATGGACCAAAAACTTCCTTATGCCAGTTTACCAAACCCTGTCACATTAACAAATCAGTTTGACTGTTGGCTATGTCAACATCTAGATATTGGAAAAGAACCTGAGCTAGTCTTTGCTCCTGCAGATGTGAACCCCTGGTTGCCTGAGCATGGAAGATGGACAGATGACAAGGTATGGTATTCACAACCAGAAGAACATCATTCTGATTCTTTCCCTGGTGAGCTACTTGGGCTCCAGAAAATCTCTACAGAATCTCAAGGACTATCCCTTGTCAGAGTAAAGGCAATAGCTGAAAAATTTCCCCTTTGCATTGAAAACAGACTTGTCACTGGACTTTTCCTGGGAGATACACCAAAACTTTATTGCAACCAAATCCTGTGGTTTGATACTAAAAATAGCATTTTTAAACTTAGCAAGGAAATTAAAAATAACTCTAGCATAGACATTTGCCAAATCACCAAATGTTTTATACATCAACCCTGTACAATACAGGATACCTCAGCTACTCCCTTGTTAGACTACCCAATTCCACAAACTATATTTGAGTCCATCAAAACTCTGGATGCACTTGGCTAGGTGACAAAACTAAATTTATCGCTGCCAGAACTAAACTACAGGCCTCCTACATCACCTTTTTAGCAACCTGTTCTGCTCTCATAGATTGACAGGATGTGAAAAATGGAGATGTGTGGATATTCACATTATCAAAGGTCACAGAACACTCCACACTTTGAAAGTTACAGGTTCAGATCTAACTTTGTCATAAACCACACTGATCTCTTTATGTTATGTGGCAATAAGGTCTACAAAGTTTTCCCACCTAAATGGTCAGGATGATGTGGACTTGGATACCTGGATCTTTTTGTCACTAAGTACTCCACCCTAAATGCCAGGCAAATTATAAACTTGGGCTTCTTTGTTCATAAAATTGTGCTACATAAACATTCCCATTGTAGAAAATCCACTGTTACATCATTATTCCAAGTTCTTTTCAGCATTGAGGGTCTTATTCCCAAGTTTTGGAGATTATAAATTAGAAAAAGCAATCCTAGAACTCTCTATGGTGATGTAACAAGAGTTCAGTATCACTATGCAAACTTTGAAAATACTCCAATCAGAACTTAGCAGCGTAGCCTCTGTGGTACTCCAAAGTCATCGCGCTCTGGGCCCATGGACTGCCCTGCACAGAGGAACCTGGGCGACATCAGTGGACAGTGTTGCTTCTCTATAAACCCAACAGGACAGATTAATCTCACCTGAATCTGTTAAAAGAAAGGATTCATGTTCTTCATTAGACAGATGAAGCACAGACTTTCTGCTGGACCCATCTATTTCCAGGTTGAGGGGATTGGTTCAAGGGGCTGTGGGGAGGTATGCTTCCATTTGTTCTTCTCTGTTCATTAATCTTCATTCTAAACTGTGGTCTGTCTGCTGTTTGTAGATCTCTTACCTCATTTACTGCCCTGCTTTCTCCCTCCCCAGTCACCAGCTTGGCTTTAATATGTGAAACTTGCAGGGAAGTGTCAGAGGATGGGACTGTGGAGGCCCAGGGTAGGCCGCCCCCACGTGTGCCACAATGGCATAATGATTACCTCCAATTAAAGCTACTTCAGAGACAGCCTGTGCAAGAAGGACACTCAGACCTTCCTCCGCCCCTCTGAGAGAAGGAATACATCTCCCATGTCAAAGGTACCCTCCCTGTAGCAGGAGAGAAGGAGACCCTTATCACCAGAGGTGGGAAATTTCTCACCAGAGGTGGGAAATTTAGGGCAGAGGAGGCCGTATGATAACCCTTGTTACTTTTTACTAATTTACCACCCCAGACCAAAATCTGTTTAGAATCCCTTACGAATTGAAGCTCCCAACATTAAGCTTTCTTTGTCCTGTCAATGCCTCACAGATTTATTATCTCTGTGTCTGAAAAGTATAAAACTGCCTGCCTTGGTCACTTCCTTGGGCCTCAATTTCATTATTGGGCCTCTGTGCACGCTTAATAAAACTTGGGCTTTTTCTCTTGTTAATCTGTCTCGTGTTGATTGAATTATTAGTCCAACTGGAAGAACTTGAAAGTAGAGAATTTTTCCATCCCTTCAAAAACAAGCAATGCTGCTTCAGGGCCCAGATGACAAGAGGAGACAGAGCTGAGATCAGACATGCTCATCTCTCCCAGCACAGTTATAAGCAAGAGAAAAGCAAGCTAGAACAAGATGATGAGTAGATTATTTTATTGTTTTGCTTATCATCTGTGGAATGGCATAGGAATCATTATCTGGGGTTCCCAGGGCAGGCAGGCTGCAGACATGTGATCAGAGTTCAGAAAATGAGTGTTTAAGAAGGCACAGATTTCTGGATTCCAGGTAAGAAGATTCTTGAGAACATGGTTTGAAGTCTTCACCGAAATGTCTCAGCAGTGCAGGCAGACCCAAGAAAGATGACCTTGCTCCTTTCTGCCTCTATTTCTGCTCTTCTTGGCTCAGAATCCACTTCAGCAGCAGCCTCCAGATGACTGACTGCTCCCTCCACAGCAGCTGGAGCCCCCCAAGGGCTGGCTGCAGCAGTCAGAGCTCTGGTGCCTGTGGCGGTGGGATCTGCGTCGCCTGTGGTGGCTCAGACAGCAGCCACCACCCCCAGAGCTACAGCAGCCACCACCCCCAGAGCTACAACAGCCCCCGCCCCCAGAGCTACAGCAGCCTCCACCCCCAGAGCTGGAGCCACAGCAGGAAGAGACTGGAGGGCACTTTGGGGGACACTTGGGGGGGCACTTGGGTGCAGGACACTTGGGGGGGCATTTGGGAGGGGGCTGGCACTGCTGCTGGTTCTGCTGGCAGGACATCTCTGCAGGCAGGGTCAGGAGCTGAGGGAGAGTCACACAGTCAGACCCAGGACACAGAGCCCAGAGCCCCACCCCTTCCTGTTTTCAGTATCATTTCTAGCGCCTTATTTTGAAAGTCTTGAGATCAGACATAAAATCATCTCTGACATTTTTATCACTCTTACTGGTGTACCACGTGTCTTCTTTCACACAGTCACATTTCAAACCCCATTTGTCAACAATGTCACCTCCAAATATATAAAGAAAGTTGATGCTCATTACCACTTCCTTGGTGTCAGAGAAAAAGACATGAAATAAATTGACCCCAGGCCAGCATTCATTTTCCCGTGTCACCAAGAATCTTGCAAACATCCAGTTTAGGGACCATTTTAGCACAGAAAGCCTCTTCAAGGAAAAAGCAAAAACATTCTCTCTTGGAAGGATTTCTGATATGTTTTTGGTTTTGCAGAATATAGAAAATCACAATTGCAAAGGGCCTTGGAGTTAATTTGTCCCAACCGACTCAATTTATAAATGAAGAAACTGAAAGGAAAAGAGGCAAATCCACTATCCCAGTGCTATTCACTAGCTTGTCACAGTTCCGTTCTCAGACTCCTCGACTCCCAACCCAGTGCTCTAATCCATGTAGTCCCCCTCCCACGGCCTGTTTTCCAGGAACATCCCGGGGCTTCTCAGCTCCAGTGTGCCCTCAATTCCCAAGAATTCTTGTTGGAATCTAAACAGATCCACAGGTGTCTCTGATTCTCTCTTCTCTTAAGTACCAACATCCTCAACACACTGTTCCTGCACTTGGGCCCAGCTGTATTTCCAAAACTATATTCCCACTATGTAACCCACTCTAGCATAATCTAGCCATCAATGTTTTTATTTTATTTCCTAACACCAGAGAAACACACCCAGCTACTGCTGTCTCTAAAACTCTAGCGTATAGCACACAAATCTTCCCAGTTGCTTTCGGTCTTTCTCACCCATCCCACCCTGGCCCTCCTGATTCAGATTTTCTGGGTCCTCATCCTTGTCCTTCAAACCAGAGCCCAAGCCTCTGTCCCCTGCTCTGTCTGAGCTCCCTCTGTAGAAGGCTCTGCTCTCTTTCCCAGGGGCACTTACCGGTGCACAGGCAGCACTGGGTCTGTCAGTACCTCAGGAGAGGAGTGCATGGAGGGGCTCTGTTCCCAAGTCCCTTTTATCCTGGCCTTGGGCTCTGCCCCAGCCTGTGAGACAGGACCTGGGGATGACAGGACCGCCTCCTGCCACCCACATGGTCCTGTGACAGGTGATGAGTGGCAGCTCCTCCCTGCCTCCCTCTAGGGACTCAGGGTAGCTCCTCCCAGCTAGGAAAGTACCTGCTTCCAATGGGGACTGTGGTAGGTAGAAATGGACATACTCATTTCTGGAGTCCTCTGCTGCCTTTTTTCTATGGAAAGATTTTCTATTCATGCTTAAGGACCTGGTCACACAGCCTCTCCTTTCTTTCCACCTTAGATAGTAATTTTCTATCCAGACCTTTGTGGGTGGGTTTTTTAATGTTTTTATTATAATTTCAGTTAGTTAACAAACAGTGTTATATTAGTTTGAGGTGTACAATATAGTGATTTAACACTTCCATACAACACCCACTGCTCCTTACAGCAAGTGCACTCCTTAAATCCCATCACCTATTTCACCCATTCCTCCCTTCGCCCACCATCAGTTTGTTCTCAATAGTTAAGAGTCTGTTTCTTGGTTTGTTTGTCTCTCTCTTCTTTTTTTTCTTCCCCTTTGCTTGTTTGTTTTGTTTCTTAAATTCCACATATGAGTGAAATCATATGGTTCCATTTGGACCTTTGGATCTACATGGCTTGTGTGAAAATCTACAGGTCTAAGTTGGTGGGCGG
Organism: Felis catus; assembly: GCF_018350175.1. Taxonomy (NCBI): domain Eukaryota; kingdom Metazoa; phylum Chordata; class Mammalia; order Carnivora; family Felidae; genus Felis; species Felis catus. Next base: position 107,141,036 of record NC_058375.1, on the reverse strand, counting down.
GGGGGGGGTGTGGTTACTGTATAGCATAATGGTTGAGAAAAGAGGCTTTAGGGACCTCACCAGAGTATTCAACTTCTTTGAACCTCACAGCTGGTGGGGAGGGGGTTGTGTTTGATACTGTCATCTACTGGGTAGAAGCCAGAGGTGCTAGTTAACACCCTACAATGTGCTCCCATGACAGAGAATTATTCCAACCAAAATGTCACTAGTGGTAAGGGCAGGAAACCCTGCTTTACTGCAGGAGATTCAGACTCTACTCACTGGAAACACCTCCAGGATTTCTGACTGAACAAAACAAACCTCTGAAGAATGTGATGAGATGCTGTGGAAAGAAATGATTAGTTAACTGATTGCCCAATCCAGCTTTCTTATCCAGGCTGGCTCCAGTCACAAGGCCTTTCTGTGATGAAGGGCCTAACCTCGACTCAATCCTTAAAAGTATTTATGATTAATTGAGAGCCTCCCCTCCCTGGCACTTCCTCTTCTCCTGGCTGACCCAAGGAACCATGCTGCTGGCAAACTGGCGGGGTGGCATCAACACAGTGATGACCATTTGTGATAGCGCCTCATCTCACTACCCTGGAAGCCAACAATGGCCCTGACATCTGAGCAAACTGTCCCCAAATCTCTTCCTCCTAGAGTGTCCCACCTGAGCCTTTCCCACCACCCATCACTCCAACCTGCTCCCATCTGCCCTCCAGCATCCCTTCAGTCCTCAGTCCTGCTCCTCTGTGCCTCCCCTGGCTTGCCCCAGCTGACCACTTCCCCACTTTCATTCATGTTTGTGCTCTCCCTCTGCCTGTCCACCCAACCAGCCTTTGCTTGGACCTGGACTTAGCCTGGCTTTGCAACCAACCTCATCTGATAGGCCGATTGTCATCTCTTCCCTGTATTTCTCTCCTTAGGGGTGACATCTCACTGCTAAAGGCAATGTATTTGTAGTGCTTTGTAGTATACAAGGTATATATAACTTAAATGATGTATTTAATCCTCAGAGTGACACAAGCGTATTTTTCTTTTAGCCACATTTTATAAATGAAGGAACCTTGTGTCAGGGAAACTGCCAAAGCTAAGACCTCTCTACTAGTAAGTGGTGGAGCTGGGGTCCAAATCCTGTCTCAGAATGCCTCTCCTATGCCCTTTCTATTCCTGTGTACTGGCTCACAGTTGCACACCTCCTGGGGCCTTTTTTTCCACATATTGAGCTCAGTTCCCCTCCCTTTCTTACACTGTCTGGGATGCCCACCAAAACATGTCCATTGCTGAATTTGTTCTTATCTCCAGAGCTGTTTGTATATTTTAATATGTTGTATATATTTTTAAAACATGTCCATTTTTATTGTGTTTTCATCTACTAGAATATCAGTTCCTTGAGAATAAGCATTTTTATTTCATTCACCAATGTGTCCCAAGCACCCAGAATAATGCCTGACACACAGTAAAAACTCAGTATTTGAATAAATGTTTATTGAATATGGGAGTAACAGTGTGTTCCATTTCCACACAGTTGTGACAATCAAATTATCCTCTTTATTTCTAGCCAGAAATGGTTTCCATCCATTGGATTTAAGCTCTTGAGTTCTACTGTTCCTGAAATAAAGCCTTATAAATAAAAGAAAGCAACATGCTACTCCTTTTAAGGGGTGCCTGGGTGGCTCAGTCAGTTGAATGGCTAACTTTAGCTCAGGTCATGATCTCATGATTTATGAGTTTGAGCCCCACATGGGGCTCTGTTCTGGCAATGTAGAAACTGCTCCCCCCCCCCACCCCGCCGCCCCGTCCCTCTCCTACTTGCTTGCTTGCACATGAACTCTCCTCTCTCAAAATAAATAAACTTTAACAAACAAACAAACAAACATTATTCTTCTTTCCACAGTAAGGGAGACCAAGTTTTGGAGCAAGATAAGCCTGGGCTTGGATTCTAGCATTATTAGATCTTAGATGTGTGACCAAATTAGTTAACCTCACTAGATTTGTGTGTGTGTGTGTGTGTGAGTGTGTGAGTGTGTGTATGTGTGTGTGTGACACTGTTTATAAATTGGAGGAAATAATAATATCTTTTCAAGTTGTGAGTATAAGGAAGGATGTAAGTTTCCTGTCTCCAGTGGTGTCTGACACATAGTGGAATGACACATCATCCTCCAGCCTCACTCCCATTTGTGCACTGTCTGCACCACTGTCTGGACCAAGCACAGCAACACTATCATGACTAATAATGAAGAACAAGAGCTCAATCAACATGTGCCACACTCACTCCATGCTAAGATTTTAATCAACCAAACTTCTCTGTATGTGTGGTTCTCCATGCATCCACTCATCTACAAGTAGAGGAGATCCTTAACTTAAACTCAGAACTTCACATTTATCTTAATTACATTTTATCTTGTCAGGTTAGGTCCATTATTCTAACCCATGTTAAATAGGACTCCGTTCTTCAATCCTCCTTCATAACTTGAAGTCACTTGAAATTTAGGTCAGCTTCCTCTCAAGTTTTTTTTCTAAAATATTGATAAGAAGTTTATTAGAGCAGGGTAAGGATGGAGTCCTGGCACCATACCTGGTTAGGAACCAGGAAAGATGCTCAAGTAAGGAGGAAATACTCCTCTCTGGGTTATCTGTCATGATGTCAGTTTAATGACAGTATACCTGTTGATATCTCTTCCTGGAACACTCTCCTCCTTCCTCCATTCATCAGATAACTCCCACTGAGGGAGTAGGTACCTCTTCTAAGGACTTGAGTCACTTAACTGCCTCTTCTATAGGTTTCCATGGTGCCCTGTGCCTCACATGTTGAAGCTCTCATAAGCTCTATTGCCTCTCAAACTCCTTGTGGGCAAGACAGTGTCTGCCTTGCTCACCATTGTATTTCCAAAACCAAGCACAGTTCCTGACAGATAGCTAGGTCTCAATTAATGTTTGTCAGATGAATGGATATGTTGATACAAGTTGGTAAGTGGTTTTCTTTCTGACAGATATAACATTTGAGAATAGAGGAAAGGTGTTAACACAACTCAGGGTTCCTATGACAAGATATGAGGATAATGATGGGTGGGTTTAGCATAGCTTGGGTAATTCCTAGGTTTCTAGATACTTCTAGATTCGCCTTCCAGGTCAGGAAGCTTCATATTTTGGAGGAATGAGTTTGATGGTCCCTGGTGGTGGGGAAGCACATTGATCACAGGCATCACCCTCTCTTCCTAACTAGTTTCAAGCCATGGGCATGTGGATCTTCTGGGATGTCCCATCAGGCCAGAAATCAGGAGTATGTTATAGCCAGGGACCAAGTCTTGTTCACCACCTGGATATTCTTCTATATGTTATGAGCATTGCCTGTTTTCTGATTACTACTATCTACCTATCCACTCCATTATAAAGAGCTGAGCTATTCCCTTATTCATAACACTTCTATTTGTTTATTCATCCAGGACTATTCTAGTCTGCAGGACAAACTATGGAATGTGGAATTTCTCCCTCTTAATGCTTAGGTAATGACTAGGTAAAGGAGAAATATACCAAATATACCTTCTCCTAGTATAGTATCTGTAACATATATCAGACAACCCCGCCACTTCAGCCATGCTCAAGAGCCCCATTCTGGGTATTTTAGGTGCCAGTGTTTGGGGATTTAATTGAGAGAAAATAAGAGACTGCTTGGTCTTGTAGTGCCCCTAGACTGAGGAGTAGAATATTTGACTCTCACATAGAGTAATTACATAAAACTTCTCACAAAAACCAGTTTTTATTCTGCCCCATTTTTGCCACCATGTCCACTTCCTCCTCATGCTGTGGCCAGATGCGTGCAAGTTTCAACTCTCCTTGTAGATATTGGGTAGCTCATACCCCTAGGTATTCACTATAGCAATGGTTTCTATCTCCAGCTGATCAGAATAAGTTTCAAATTGAGGTCCCAGATTCTTCCTTTATAAATTCAATTTAAGTTGGTCTGGGATGAATCCTGGGGCTCTTTAAGTGTCTTTAAGTGGGTTCCCAGGTCATTCCACATTGCCTAGTATCTGTGGCAGAGAGGAACTGTGGCTAACCCACCTTGTCTGGAAGGAACTTCTGAGAATATCTAGTGCAATCCCTCATTCTGCAAGACACTAATCCCAGGGAAGGAGGCTTAGAAAAATGGAAAGGATAGAGAATTTCAGACAGATATAAGCAGGATTCCAGGGTGGGAGGCATGGTCTTTAGACCCAATCTCTCTTACATTCACTCAGACTAACTAGCCCATCATCTCTGGAAGCTGGGCCCTGTTACTGGATGTCAAGGAGTCTGGCCGACCTCTGCCTCACTGTTTGTGACTGCCCAATGCATTGGCATTTCTGGGCAATGGTGCCAAACTGAACTGGAAACAATGCTATACAGCATGTGCACTGCCTCAGATTAGCAGTGTGATATTCAATAAGGAGATTATTTAACAGGCCTTTGAGTACCTTTAAAGGGCTTTTATAAACAGTCTTCTTTGCTCTGAAATTCCAATCCTCAGCCCTGTAAGTTTTGTTCAAATGGTTAATAAAAAAGGAAAAGGCGGAGAACTGAGAGGTAGGTCATCCATGAAAGAGTGGAGGGTAGGGAGTGGAAGGGATGACTGGAAAGGTCATCCAAAGCCAAGATTGAAGGGCCATAGGTATATCTTAAACCACACTCCTGAGGTTGCAGTCCCCATTGCCACATACATCTTGGAAACTCCAAGCTTTAAAATAGACAGACATATAACAGCAGACCCATAGACACATGCAATGTAATACAAGCCCACAAAAGAATATGAAGACACACATACTCACAAACAGCCCTTTCCTCATAGCTGCCATAGAGAGGTTGTTAAGTTTTCACAAGTGGCCTAACTGGAAGCTCAAGCCTGGGCATCATATCAGAGGAGGTGGAGGACCCAATTTCAGGCTAGTGCCCCAGGAGAGAGGAGTGTTGGGTTGTCAGCTCCTCTGGATACAGAGATGTCACTGGGGTTGGTTCATGCACCGTCCTGGTCTGTGAAGGAGCCTAAGGCCCAGCCTGACTCACCCAAAGACCTCCCTATTCTACCATCATCTAATCTCTTTCCATATCCAGGCTAGGTATCCTGGGGGCCAGAGTCTATCCTCAGAGAACAGTGCATGTAATGGATCATTGCAACAAAGATCCTCTGTGTTGACCTATACCTTGAGCCTAAGGAGGATGGGGTTTCCTAGGAAAGAATGCCCTTGTCTCCCAACCAGGTCTGTGTTTCTTCTGTATCTTGAGGGAATGGACTTCTCCCCACTTATCCTCCAGACAAGAAGGTCCTTGTTTAGGGTGTGCTTGTGAGAACAGGGGGAGAGATCTAATGAGAATCCTCATCTGAGTCTTTCAAGCCTTTCCCCATCCCCACCCAGGGGCCTGGGTGATAGAAAAATAGGGGTGTCTTGGCCTTGCCAGGCCACTGGGGCCTGTGCCACAGAGCAGATATAGTCCTAGAGCAACCTAGATTTGAAGAGAAGAGGCAAAAGTAAAACTGGTGAAAATAACCTGTCCAATAAATAAGATCACTCCAAAAGTGTGTTGGAAAAATAACTGAGTTGATACAGGAAAGAACTCTGGAAGAGGCAGGGACTGTGACTGAGATGAAAGGTGCCATATGTAGTAGGAGACAGGAAAGTAAGCTTAGAATTGAGTCTGGCTGTGTGACTTTGGCCTGTGTGCTTAGGTTTCCAGCTCTGCAAAATGGTGAGATAAAAATGTCTGTGTGATGGGCTATTATGGAAATCAAAGGATATCTATATCTATGTCTATATCTTTATCATCTATATCTATCTATCTATCTATCTATCTATTCTACCTGCATAAGGTATTTCACTAAACTAGTAACAACAAAACATTACTGGGCATCAGAAACATGTGGAGGGCTGGCTAAAACCCAGCTTTCCTCACCCAGAGTCTCTACTTCAGTAAGTCTGGGGTGATGCGTTTGCATTTATCACAAAGTCCTAGGTGGTGCTGATGCTGCCGGTCCAAGTTCTACACTAAGAACCTATACTCTAGGCTGTAAGCTGTCTGAGAGCAAACAAGGGTTATCTATGTCCCTTTTGCCAGTGACTACCTGGCAGGTAAGCAATGAATATTTGTCAATAAAAAAATGAATGAACAAATGGACTTCACATAAAGAACCTTAGTTTTCCTTTGCCAGGTGTCTCTTAGGTCTCCACTCTGACACTGCAGGACCAGATCCTGGGGCGAGGGAAAGGTGTCCTCAGAGCCAGGCCCTAGATCTGTGGTGCCCAACTGTGGAGCTGGAGCTGAGCGTCCAGGCAAAGGTCACCCCCTGGTGTCCTCTTCAGAGGACCCCTTTTATCCTCTATAGGCCCTGGTGGCCTCAGGGTACTGTCTCCCTTTGGGGAAAGTCTTTCCTCAAAAGCATTCATTCCATAGCACCCTTCTTGTTGCAGGTTTCTCGCACAGAAAGTTGTGACACTGAGGCTTTCTTTCCAGGAAGAAACTTTATTTGTCCCAGCACTGGCTCAGTTGGGTTTGTACCCGAAAAACTGAGACCAAATGCCACATGGCATAGTCTTGTACGCATTTTCTACTTCTTTGTCTCCCATATATGGGTAATGTATAGACATACAGTCTGATTAGGTGGTCTCATGTTACATGGTCATGAGGGATGTCACTTAGGCACATAGCCAGGCTGCCTTCCTGTATCTTGAGGACTTTTCTCAGCACATTCCCTAGGGATGGGACTCTACCAAAATCTCAGGGAGGGAGTGGGAGGAAAAGGCACCCTCTCTCTCCTGCGCCTCCAAGCCTCACCCTTATGCTGTCAAGACCACCATGCCAAATGGGATTCAAGAGATGTAGAGGAATGCAGAGGCAGCCTCAGATGCTACCTTTTCTACAATGTTAAAAAAAAAAAAGTAAAGAAAAGAAAAGTACAAACAGTTTAACCTGAACAAAAGAAGAGTGTATCCTGTGTGGAATATCAGAGATCCTCCAGTTCTCCTCAAGCTCCCCTCCTCCTACCGACTCCACAGACTGCTGGGTGACCTGTCTAGCCTGGACCTGAGAGCTTTAACCCAGATTGAGGAGCAAGAGCTATTTTTCTTGTTCTCTCATTCCTCCTGCCTTTTATCCATCTTCTCCTACCAGACTCCAGGACGCTGAGGGGAGACAGAAAACCCACAAGGAAGCCCACTGGTTAAGGAAAGCTCAGACCATGGGTACAATAAACTCAAGAAAAAGAGTAATAAAGAAGCTTATCCCAGTCTTTTTTCAATAAACCCAGCATTGATTTTGAAAGAAGACGAAGATAAAGACGAAGATGAAGACGAAGAAGAAGAAGAAGAAGAAGAAGAAGAAGAAGAAGAAGCTTATCCCAGAGAGTCAGGACGGTGTTAAAAAGAACAGTCATTATGCAGGACTCAGGCTATGAGAGTATCGTCTTTATTGTCACATGGCCTCCTTCTGTCCTCAATCCTGGGTCTGCCTATCAGGATAGATCATGGCTCAGGCTGCCAACCCACACACTTGGCTGAGCAGCTGCCTGCCAAAGGAGGAGCACGGGACTTTAGGGATATTCTCACTCCATTTTAATGGGAGTTTACAACCTAGTTGGGCAGGGAAAGGTAAATAATTCAAGAGATGTTGCAGACAGTTGCCAAATGGTTGGTGTGGACAATGCAATGAGTTCTAGGAAGTCAGTGCAGGTTACTGTGAGTAGGAAAAAACAGAAAAGACTCCAAAGAAAAGGTCTTGAAAGATGGTCTGGATTTCAGAGGCTGGGCATAGCAGAGAAGTGGTCCCTGTAAGGCAGGGGGTGGGGGGGGGGGGTGTGGAGGTGAGCAGAGACTTGGAGGCAGGAACATCCTGTGGCCCTGGTGGCCAGGCTGGTCTAGCTAGAACTGAGGGTTCCTATAGGGGAAGATCCAGATGTGAGGCTGGAAAGGTGCCTGGCACCCAGGTGTGGATCCTGAGATGGCAGGCAGTGGAGTTCCAACATCACCTCTGCAGCAGGGAGCCTCCAACTGCCTTTGGAGAGAGGCACATAGGGACATGTTGGAAATCGAGGTCTGACATTTTCAGGGCAGAAAGCAGGGATGTCTTAGCCATGCTTCTTTAAAAATAAGCACCCTTTGTTCCAGCAGAAGGACCTCCTTTTACTCCAACATAGGAGCCTCCTTGGTCTCCACAATCACTGACACCCTGTGGCTCTGGAATCGTATCACAGGGTCCACAGCTGTCACCACTTCCTTGCCACTGGTTATAAGCAGCTGGGTCGCAGCTTGGAGCCTCGGTGTCCAGGCGGCATGGGCTGGACTCATGACAGCCCAGGTCCCCCGGACATGGGATTGGATTGGGGCCTGAGCACGGGCTGGGATCGCACGGGGGCTCCACACAGGGCTCCGGGCTCGGGCACGGCGCTGGAAGAGGAATTGGCTCCGGGAGTGAATGAGGTTCTGGATGCTCATAGGGCTGTAGACACGGACGCCATTCGGGAAATTCACGCTGCGCTGGGAAACGACGTGGGGCTGGACGTGGCTCTGGACACAGACAGGGTTCAGAGAGTCGCCGCGGTGGAGGACACGGACCAGGCCCTGACCTCGAGCTTGGCTCTGGGCGAGGATACAGCCGCGGAGCAGGACGTGGGCATGGACAGGGGGCAGGGGGTGGGCATCGATGCAGCGGCGGCTCTGGACTTTGGTCCCGACGCCGCGGTGGACAGAAGCTTGGGAGTGGACGTGACTCTGCACGTGGCCTCAGCTCCGGGCAGAAGGCACCCCAGGAGGGTCGTGGGGCACAACTCTCAGAGCAGCGTCTGATGGGAGGAATCTGAACAGGACACTTTTGCGGGGGGACCTGCTTGGGGCAGCAGGGGGAAGAAATCTCTATCCGGCACTTGGGACCACATCTCTGAGAGCAGCCTGAAGTGCGAGCCCGAGGACAGCCACTGCTATAGATGGGCTCCGAGCGGCGCGGAGGGGTGCAGTAGTTATAGGAGCCCGAAGAGCACGCTGATGACAGGCAGCCGCTGTAGTAAGGCTCAGACCGTCGTGGTGGGGAGCAGCTGCGGTAGGAAGGCTGCAGCTGGCGAGCAGGGAGGCATCTGGTGGAGCTCCGCGAGCGACGCTGTGCGGTGAAGCTCCGGTAAGAGCCAGTGGCCTGGCACTGGGGTGCGCAAGTGCTAAATGCAGCCCGGGACTGGCGCTGGGGGGCGCAGTCGCCGTAGTAAGCCCCAGATCGGAACTGCGGGGCACAGGTGCTGTAGGAAGCCTGGGACTGACGCTGCGGGGAGCATCTGTTGGAGGAGCCCTGATACTGGCACTGAGTGGAGAATCTCCCCTGAGTCTGGGAAACTGGGGGAGAAGCCACGTAAGTCTGGACAGGCTGAGGAGCTGGACAGGGTATGTAGGTCTGGACTGGGCATTCCACATAACAAGTTTCTGTATAATAAACTGGAGCACATTCCATATAGCAGGTCTGAAAAGGGCATGGGGCTTCACAATGCACGTAGGAAACCTGAGGCTGGCATGGAGCCTGGCATTGAACACAGGAAATTTGAGACTGGCTTGAAGCCTGGCTCTTCACTTGGGTGGTCTGGGACTGGCTTGAAGCCTGGCCCTTCACTTGGGTGGTCTTAGACTGGCATGGAGCCTGACACTTCACCTGTGTGGTCTGGGACTGGCATGGAGCCTGGCATTTTACCTGAGAAACTTGAACTGGGCATGGTGCGGGGCACTCCACAATTTGCATCTCACAAGGTGCTTGGACCACAACCTGGCTCCTGGCACTGGGATTCTGGGAGGGATAGAAGGAGGAGCCCTTCACACAGCACTGGGGGAGTGACATGCAACACTGAATCTGCTGCTGGTCACACATGATTCTGATGCAGGCAGGTGATGGGACCTGAGGGTAGAAAGACCAGTGTTAGGAGCATGAGCTGTTGAGAAAAAGGAGACAAAACCAAGGGGAAGACACCCTGCTTCTTCCCTGTCCTTTCCTCTCCAACTCTCAACCTTTACCCAAGAACACTTCTGAGTTAGATGGACTCAATATTAGTTACCGCTGCCCATGAGACCTGCCTTGGATCTACCAAAGGACCTGAGGTCCTGATCTGAAGGAGCTTCAAAGGCACATCCGGGGTTGCAGATGTCCAGGGTCTCCCCTGGAGGATGGACATACCAGTGTTCCAACACAAGAGGGCATTGAAGACAGCATGATTCCTTGGCCTAAGTGGCAGAAGAGCCACTTATAGGAGGTAGAAGTAACACTGCTTCCAAAGTAGAGGCCGTGCACCCACAGAAGCTTGACTATCCTCACATACATGCACTGGGAACACATACATGTGAAAACATGTAAAAATGAGTGTATTGGAGCAAGCACTCAGGTACCATCTGCACTCAAAGCATCCACTAGAAAGTCAAGGATCCAGCTCAAACCCAACATAAAATGCTTGTTTCTCTACACTCAATCTTTTTAGGTGAATGTGTTTAAATGACCCTCATGGACATATGCACACACACACACACACACACACACACACAACATACAAGCCTTGGAAAGGCTCAGAACCAACATGGCAACTTGCCCAGGCTGGTTGCTGTTGTAAATCACCCAAAGTGGGACAGTCTGCTGGCCTCAGAAATGGTTTCTCCCTGGTCCCTCTTAAAAGCAGGGAGCAACTGCCTAAGATGGGGTAACCCAGAAAGTGCAAGATTCCTAAATCACAAGACTGACATTCAGCCACACATAAACCCCTCCACAGCAGAAGCATAACAAACATGACTTGGAGGATGCAGGCATACTCTCTAACACCACACGTAGCCAGGGAGAAACAGAAGATAGTCTCCATTCCTCTGTCCTCCCAAATTCACCTGTTCGTGTACAGGCAACCCAGTGACCAGCACAGCAGGGTGGCTGATTTAACAATTAACCCATTCAACAAAACACTTTTCAATAAGCTTCAGAAATACTGAAAATGCTTCTAATGAAAGGTATAGCCTTCCCCTTTCCACTTATAGACAATATCTAAATACACATTCCCTTCACATCAGGCTCTGTGCTGATGGCTCGGAGCCTGGAGCCTGCTTTGGATTCTGTGTCTCCCTCTTTCTGCCCCTCCCCTACTTGTGCTCTGTCTCTCTCTCAAAAACAAATAAACATTAAAAAATTGTAAACGTACATGCCTGTGGGGAAGGTAACCCTCCTACACACAACTCTGCTCACAAGGTGTAAATTACTAAAGCATCTTTTCCAGGGAGAGAGCTCCTGATGCAGGAAAATGGTACCTGAGGAGGAGGCCAGTGTTATCAAAGGCTTTAGACCCTCAGTTCTTCTCACAAACTCCACAGATATTCTTCTTATGTCCCCTAAAAGACTCCTCAGGTTTATGTACCACTGTTTTTCTGCTCACAACTTCCCCCCACCCCGCCTCACTATGCCTCACCCCTGTGAATCTGGGCATCCCCTTAGAAGCATCCCTATCCCAATCCCAGGACCCAACCTCTGGACTCACCCTCCTCACAGCAAGCAGACATTCAGGCTGAGCATCTGGACAGAGGGTTGTCTTTATATAAAGGGTTCTGGGTCTGGCTTACACCATGAGACAGCTGGTTGGCATCTGCCTGGCTCATCACCCAGGTTGACATTCCAGCAGCCAGTTCCCTCCCTGTATGCTTGTCCTTGATAGTCACCTACAGAGTGTGGGAGTGTCTCACTGCAGTGTCAAAGCTTCTGGACTATGAAGGAGCAGATTCTTGTTTTCTTCCTCTGTCTTCATCCTATCAATTTTTTCTCCATCTCTAGAAGACCTTGTGTCAGGGATGATGAAAGGTGACAAAGGTATCTTCTGTCCTGAGAGAGGAGTCCAGGCCCCTGACTTCCTCCTTATCTCAGATTCTCATCAGATACATATAAAAGCAGAAAAATTCCCTATCTTGAAACAATTAAAGTCACTTCAAAGACAGAGGCAACTCTACAGGATGAAAACAATGTGGTCAGAGCTGAGGCTAACATCCCAGGTTGGCTACTTACAACAGGGTGACCTTTATAACAAACTTGAGTATTAAGTTGCTCAACTAAAAAATGGAGATAATTAAATCTTCTTTCCAGAGGTTTTGTGAGATTAAGGCAATTATTTTATACAAAAATATCCAGCCAAAAATGATACTCAAAATATCCAGCACCCACTCAGAGTAAATGCTGATCATAAGCAACAAGGCACAGCTAGATGGATGGCTGCCTGCTACATCCTTGTCCTGAGCTGAGCAGCCTGACGGCTTTACAGCAGGTGCTCAGCTAATGCTATGGAGCAGTCCTTGAAGACAGCATAGTGCAGGACAGAAATACTAAGCTAGCACCTCTGAGCCAGATATAGTCAAGATGGGATATGTTTTTATCTTTTGCCTACATAATTTTTTGCTTATATATTTTAGTAACTAATCATTAATATTTAGAAATAAAGAAATTATACTTAAGATTCTAGACATCCAGTTTTTCTTCTAAAATCAAAAGATCTGGCATAGATGAGCCTAATTTCCATCAACCCAATGATTAATAGCTGCCCCTCTTAGGGCATATACTTTTATGTTATACACCTACTTACATGTTCTACAATTCTCCATCATTCTATACTATATCCACGATGCAATGCAAAGTATAAGTTTCTTTTTATTATTTTACTTGTGCTTTTGTTTTTCTTTGGTGAGATTAAAGGAAAGTGAAATAATGCTTCTGCCTGGATCATTTCACTTGTTTACATAACCCTCCAGCCTCTATGGGCACTTAAGATTCTGACCAAGCCATGAGCACGAACTTCAGATTTACACAGACTTGAGGTTGAATCTGAGCTCTAGTACTTGCTAATGGGTGAAAGCTACTTAACATCCATGAGCCTCAGAAGAATAAAAATGAGGAGGAAGATGGAGAAGAGAAGAAAGAAGAAATAAGAGAAATAAGATGAAAAGAATTAGAAAAGCCATATGATTATCATGTGAATTAAATGAGAGGGCTGATCAAAAGTACTTAGTACTCAGTTACCCATTTAGCTCTCTGGGCTTTAGTTTCCTCATATGAAAATGGGAGTGAAAGTATTTCACCAGGTTCTCATGAAGATAAAAATCAAATAATGGGTACAAAAATGCTTTGTGACCTACAGTGCACATACCAGTCATGTCTGTGAAATCCCTCCCATGGAGAAGTCTCTGCCCAGGTCCACCTGACTTCAGAGTCTGAGTTCTGGGTTCCATCACTCATTCCAAAGGGGGTCTCCAGATTCCACTCCAAACTTGAGTAGGATCATAGACTTTCAGAAGGTCAAGACAACAAGGGTGCCCAGGAATTTTCCAGTCCCACCCTATCATTCTATGGATGAGGACTCTGAAGCTCAGAGAGATGAATCTGTCTGGGAACTAAAGGTAATGGTTGCCTTGGAGAGACAAGACTCCAAGTATCTCTAGTTGCAGATCAGACTCTTTCCACTATAACAGAGAAAGTAGTTCTCTGATCACACATTTGGCCAAGGCACTCTGAAGGTGTATAGTTCTGGGCTTGATATTGGCCTAGAAGGTAATCAGGAAATCAGGGAAGAAGGAAAACTGAAAACAGACAAGCTGTCCCCCATCAAAATGTGAATTTTTGAATCCTAATGTCTCCCTCACTCATCTCTTGATAAGATGTGCACTTCCTAAAGGAAGAACCTCTATTTTTTTTCACCTTTGTATCTCTAGATTCCTGAATTAATATCAGTCTGTTGATGGAGAGTCGAGTGAGAGACTGGCATGAAATTGGGCTTGGTTCACACATCTTAACCCACTGGGGTGGGATGCCTGGGTGGCTCAGTCAGTTAAGCATCCAACTCTTGATTTAGGGTCAGGTCATGACCTCATAGTCCGTGAGATCAAGCCAGGCACCAGGCTCTGTGCTAACAGCAAGGACCTTGTTTGGGATTCTCTGTCTCCTTCTGTCTCTGCCCTCCCCTGCTCTATCGCTCTCCCTCTCTCTCTCACTCTCTCTCTCAAAAATAAATAAACATTAAAAAACCCACCGGAAAACAAGTTGACATTGTCTGATCCAGAAACCAAAGAGCTCTGTGCCCCTTGTTACTTCCTGCTTCCTGCTTTTTTACAGAGGTGGGGTCATGGAAGAGGGCCCTCAGGGCAAGCCTTGCAAATGACCAAGAGATGAGGTGTTAGTTTTCTGCAATATGTGTAGATAGATGGGATATTTAGAAATATGCATGGGTGCCTGGGTGGCTCAGTCAGTTAAGCATCCGACTCTTGATTTTTGGCTCAGGTCATGATCTCACAGTCGTGGGATGGAGCTGACAGTATGAAGTCTGCTTGGGAGGGATTCTCACTCCCTGTCTCTGTCCCTACCAACCCCCCACTTGTATGCTGTCTCTCTCTCTCTCTCTCTCTCAAAATAAATAAATAAACTTTTTTAAAGAAATATACATGGCTAGACATATAACTGTATAAACCTAGGAATAGGTGATAGCAACGCAATGATTTATCAAATTGATATAAAGGTATAAAAAGAGAGTGAGTTTGTAGACATCTGCAAAAATGACAAAAATAGAGGTAGATAAATGAAATATAGAGCAAAAGATAGAGATGAAGTTAGAGATTAAAACAATACAGAAGTATAAGGGTACAAGCTGGGAGTGGAATAGGTCATGTGAAAGAGACACAGGCATTGGGACAGCAGCATATATGGATGCATTAATTTAAAAAGATGTAGGCAACTCAAAAAGCATGGATAAACCCAGAGATAATTCACTGAACATTTGCCATATAACTGTCACTTTGCTAAGAATTTGGCATATATTAACTTTTTACATCTTTAAAATAGCTCTGTGGGGTACAGATTATTATCATTTTATAGCTGAGAAAATCAAAGTTCAAAGAAGTCACGATTTGTTTGTGGTCACAAGTTTGGAAATGGCAGAATCAGGTTAATAGCCAAGGTATCTAAAGATAGAGGCCTTGGGAAGTAGATATACAATGACATGAGTTACAGATACATAAGAGACACTCTATGTTTTATTTTACTATGAGAACCTTTTCAGGAATTATGGCCTTTTGGGACCCAGGCTTATTGAACCTTACTTAACAGAATTTGCTGGTATGTTAGGATGCCTTGATCCTAAGAGCTAGGACATAAATACTTGTTTTCTCTTTGCAAAGGTGTATGTTTTTGAACCAATTCAATAAAACTTCTCCTTTGTATCATTCACATTCTTCTTTTCATTTGAGTTCCCTCCCACCACTATAAGAGCCAGAAGCCATTTCATCCCAAAATGGAGGCAATATTTGTCTCTCAGGTATCTTCAAGTCTTTCCATATGAATTCTTAGTATCTAGTGTCCTCTACCCTCAAGAACTGAAGTAATCAGAGTTTTACCCTACCACAAGGGTGCCAGTTTCAGTGGGTCAGATACATATTTAAACCACATAGTACTTATATATCAACTAGGTAAAGGCAAAAAATGCTATCACAGATTGTCACCAAATGGCTGCTTAATAGGTAAAGAAACAAGGACACCTCCCTGCATCAGGGAGAACCAAAAAAAAAAAAGCTAATACTAAACAGAGCAGAAGAGCTCCCCAGTTCTGTTTGCAACCACCCTCAACAGAGGCATTAAAGATAAGAGAGGAAGCAAGCACAAGAAGGGTGGTGATTGGGAACATCAAATGGACATACAAGGAGATATGGAGATGTAGAAGGACACAGAGAGAGGCTGGAGTTGGAAATGCATGAATGGAGAATATGTAGAAGCCAGGGAGTAGGTATGAGACCCAAAGTAGAGTTATATACGTACTTTAACTCTTTTTAACATTTTGCAAATTTGATAATGTTGCCTCAATTAAGTTAATAGTAATGTATGTATGTTTCCTAGGAAGGATAAAAAATAAGATAGACAAGTCAGACTCCTGCTTATAAGAGAATTTTGGGCCTCTGAAAGGGCTACTATCTTGTAACACTCATACGATCAAACAGTAATACACTGAGTCTAGTGCAGAACTAAACCAACTACTCTTTTAATCATAGAAAACTCAGACAGTTGTCACCATGGTGAGTGGACAGTCCTGCTTCATCAGATGCTCACCCTTGTAGAATGTAATCAGTGTAGCTTCACTAGGTTATCAATATCCAGTGATTAAAAGAAGTATAAAATGGGCTTGCTGGCAAAGATATATCAAACACCAATCTGTCTTTGGTTACAGAGAAGCCTTTTGCCATATCCTACTCCTCAGTTATGTGCTCCCAATGCAGGCTGGTGCTTCATGTCAAATGCCTTTTCTCAGAATTCTTTACTCTGCTCAGAACACTGTCTCTTGCCCCTCTCTCCCCACCCACCCCTATACCCATGTGTGCCAGATATCCACTAGGATTTGCATCACATTTAGCCCAGCTCCAAGGTCTCCTTCAGCCTTACCTAGCTCTACTACAGCCATCATCTCAGGTAAAATGATCCACTCTGGGGCCCCAAAATTCTTCTTTTATGGAACCTACAAATACTGCACTTCTTTACTGATGTGTCTGGTTTCTTCACTAGATGATGAGCATCTTGGTGGCAGAAGATTGTGTCTAGCAGAAAGCCACATTCCTAGAAAGTGCCTATTAAATGTTTGTTGAATGACGTTATGAAAATCAGTCTAGTAATAAGTCTCAGGGGCCAATTAAAAGAGTTGGTTGCCTGATAGGACACGAAGAAAGACTTCAGTAGATATAAACCAGCTATAAAGAAGATGAGATTTCGCTTATTAAATTGAATATAAAGATATAGATTCACTTTTTATGTTTGCATTATTTGTTTGCTGTGGGTTTCAAAGATAAACTACCTTCCAGTTTAGATACTTGATACCTTATTTTATATATATTTTTGTCTAAATTTAATCTTGAGATTAACTTATTACTATAAAATTTCTTTATTCATTATAAATCTCTTTTATTAATGCAAAGAAGACATGAAAAGCTGTGTGATTTTGCCTCCAGCAAAATCACTTGAATTCTGTGGGTTTCAGTTGGACTAGATAAATTTTGGTTACTTTTGGTCTTAATATTAGATTCAAATTGTAAATATAGAAATAGAGTTAGAGAGAGAGAAAGAGAAAGAGATAAAATTATGGACTGAGGCAGAACAATGAAAGAGAGATAAATAAATATGAAGCTGTGATAATAGTGTCAACATTAGATATGTATACAGAAAGATGAGATAAATTTGTATAATAGGGTCATATATATTGTTCACAGGAGTATACAGGTGAAATTAAGATTAAAATATATTAGTCTTCATACTGTACATAAAAATTAATTCAAAATAGATTAAGATCTAAAGGCTAAAAGTGTAAAATTCTCAGTGGAAAACAGAAGTAAATTAGTCAATATTTTCTTAGATACAACACCATAAGCAGAAACAAGAAAAGAAAAAATAGTCAAATTTGGCTTCGTAAAAATTAAAATCTTTTTGCTGCAAATGATACCATTAAGAAAGTGAAAAGATGCCTATAGGAAATGAAAACATTAATTTGAAAAGATATATTCATCCCTATGTTTATTTCAGCATTATTGACAATAGCCAAGATATGGGAACAACCTAAGTGTCAACAGATAGAAGAATGGATAAAAATTACATACGTGTGTGTGCATGTGTGTGTGTGTGTGCATGTGAAGGAATGTATGTATGCAATAGAATATTACACAGCCATAAAAAAGATGAGATCGGGGCGCCTGGGTGGCGCAGTCGGTTAAGCGTCCGACTTCAGCCAGGTCACGATCTCGTGGTCCGTGAGTTCGAGCCCCCCGTCGGGCTCTGGGCTGATGGCTCAGAGCCTGGAGCCTGTTTCCGATTCTGTGTCTCCCTCTCTCTCTGCCCCTCCCCCATTCATGCTCTCTCTCTGTCCCAAAAAATAAACGTTGAAAAAAAAAAATTAAAAAAAAAAAAAAAGATGAGATCTTGCCATTTGTGACACGTTGGATGGACATAGAGGGTATTATGCTAAATTAAATAAGTCAAACTGAGAAAGACAAATACCATATAATTTCACTCATATGTGGTATCTAAAAAACAAAACAAATAAACAAACAAAAAGCAGAATCAGACATATAAATACAGAGAACAAATGAATGGGTGTCAGAAAGAAGGAAATAGGGGGTGGACAAAATAGGAGAAAGGAAGTGGGAAGTACAGGCTTCCAGTTATGGAATGAATAAGTCACAGGGATGATTGGTACAACATTGAGAATATAGAGAATGGTATTGTAACAGTGTTGTATGGTGACAGATGGTAGCTAGCATAATGGTGGTGAGCATAGCATAATGTGTAGAAATGATATTGAACCATTATATTGGATGCCTGAAACTAATATAACACTGTGTGTCAACTATACTCAAATTTTAAAAAATGTTTTTAAACCTCAAAAAGAGTGAAAAGATAACCCACAGAATAAGAGAAAATATTTCCAAATCAACTTAAAATGGACTTGTGCCTAAAATATATAAAGAACACTTACAATTAAATAATAAAAAGATATTACAATTTAAAAATGGACAATGGAAGGGGACCTGGGTGGCTCAGGCAATTAAGCATCAGACTTCAGCTCAGATCATGATCTTGCAGTTTGTGGGTTCAAGCCCCACATCGGACTCTGTGTTGACAGCTCAGAGCCTGGAACCTGCTTTGGATTCTGTGTCTCCCTCTCTCTGCCCCTCCTCAACTTGTGCTCTGCTTCTATCTCAAAAATAAATAAACATTTAAAAATCTTTTTTAATTAAAAAAATTAAAAAAAAAACAAAAATGGACAATGAATCTGAATAGATTTTTCTCCAAAGAAGATACACATATTGCCAAAAAGTGCATGGAAATATGTTCAAAGTCACAGGTCATCAAGGAAATGCATATTAAACACTCAATGGCATACCGCTTTATACCTACTAGCATGACTATAATAAAAAAAAATAGTCAATAAGTTTTGGAGAGGAGATGGAGAAATTGAAACCCTCAATACCTTGCAAGTGGGAATGTACATGGTACCGCCACTATGGAAAACAGTTTAGCAATTCCTCAAGTGAAACAGACTAACTATGTAATCCACCAAACCCACTTCTATCAAAATGAAAATATCACATATTCATCCACTCAAAAATTTGTATGTGAATATGTTGTAGCTGACTTATTCACAATAGCCACACCATAGCAACAACCCAAGGATCAATCAACTGATTAATGGGTAAACACAATGTGATATACTGACACAATGGAATATTTATTTACCATTAAAAAATAAAGTTCTGACACATGCTACAACGTGGAAAAACCTTGTAAACTTTAGACTAAGTGAAAGAAGCCAGTCACAAAAGACCACATACTATATGTTTCCATTTCTATAAAATTTTCAGAATAAATAAATCTGTGGGAACAGAAAGTAGGGCTTGGGGGAATGGGGTGTGACTGCTAATGGTTTCATGATTTCACAGGATTTAATTTTGTGATGATGAAATATTCTAAAATTAGATCATAGGGATAGTTATACAACTCTGTGAATGTACTAAAAACATTAAATTGTACACTTTAAGTGGATGAACTATATGGTATGTGAATTGTATCTCAATAAAGATTATACTTATATATGTACATGTATATATGTGTATGCATATACATATACATACATATTATATAAACACACACACACACACATGTGCATGTGCATGCACACAGAGATATATCCCTAAATCTTGGTAAAATCTAAATCACATTCATGAAGCACAGAATCACAGACTTTGACATCCAGTCTCCCTGTTGCATATGGTACCTCCTAAAATACCCCCAGGGGTCAATCTCTGCTTGAATCTCAGTCAGGCATTTTCCCCAAACATCTTGGGAACACTGCAGACTGACTAGAAGTTGGCCTGTAATCCAAAGAAATAGTGTATGTATTCTTCTTGGTGCTGACTGCTCTTTTATATTTTCCTTATTAATAGTCATTATCTCAAATACTCTATGCTAAAAGGATGTGATCTTAGTTCATGAAGTGGAGCTTGTTAACTATGGTTCACTCAACAAGTATTTATGTATCACCTATTGGATTCCTAGACTTGGATTAAGAATAATCATCATCAATTCACTCAACAAACACTCTCTGAGCAGCTACTCACAGCCTCTGCCCTTGAGGATCTTACAGTCTAATACAGAAAACACATAAAGACATTTGCAATGCCGGGTGATGAGTAAGGACTTTGATCGATGCTGGGTGATGAGTAAGCACAGGGTAGGGGCCTAGAAAGGAGGCACTTAAAGAAAAGAGAACCAAGAGCCACGGCTTTCCAAAGACTTCACCTTTTCTCTCTGGAGAAAAAGCCACACATACTCACCAGTGGGAGAATGGGACTGTGACCCTCCAAACATGAAACTGAGTGAGCCACACAGCACAATAAGGCAATGTCTGTGGTAGAGTTACCATATTTAGCAAATAAAAATATAGGATGCCCAGTTGAATTTCAATTTCTGATAGACTACAAATTAAAAAAGATATTTCAAAACTAATACAGATTGAAGAGATGATGGTGTTAAAGATGGTGATGATGATTCATTCATTCTCCCATGCATGCACTTATTCATTCAGCTAGTTGGTATTCACTATGTACAAAGCATTGTACTACCCACTGGCAATACAGTGGTAAGGTAAACAAACAAAGGAACATAGCCCCTGTTCTTAGAGAGCTCTTAGTCAAATAGAGAGACAAACATTAATCAAAGGGCCACACAGATAAATGACCAATGGCATTTCTGATCAGCATTTGACAGGAGAGGTTCACAGAGCATGAGAGCTTTTGGGAGGTCAGGAAAGCCTTTCCTGAGTAAGGGAACATGGGGCTGAGATATAAAGATAAGGAAGGAGCACTGGAGCATGAAGAACATGCTAGAATGAGAAAACAGGATGTGGGAAGAGACAACAAGGAGGACAAGACAAGATGGATGGTGGCACATTCATAGAACCGAAAGCTGCCAGTGAGTGTGGGCAGGAGGAAGGGGCCACTAGGTGTACATCCTCAGATGGCAAGCCACAGTTCTAAGCAGAAGTGTGGCAAGATCAGATTCTGGGTGCCCTGCAAGGGGTGGTGTGGAGGTTGCTGGAGCAGAAGCAGGGACACAGGTGTAGGAATTATTTGTCTTAACCCAGGAAATGGATTGCTGATTCTATGCTAGTGTTAGGCACCCTCTGACACAATCCACACTTTATGTTGTTGGATCTCAAGAAGTAAAACTGGTCAGGAGACTGAGCACCCCAGGAAAATGGCAAGGTCTCTAGGAGCAGACATGCTTGGGCTTATCCTGTGGCTGTCCCTCCAAGCATCTGTGTGGAGCAGCAGGTCACTGACTCTCTCAGCCTTGGTTAATATCATCATGTATAAAATGTAAACAGTCTGCCTCATAGCTGTTGTAAACTCTCATAAAGGTACGTGATGAATCAAGCCATGAATAGGTCCTCAATAAACACAATTATCATTATTATCACCATTATATTATTATTGCATAACATTACAGCCATTTTTATTACATCATACTGCTCACCTAATGGAAAAATAATCATTTCTGAAACAATTTGCAATGAGCAAAAATTATTTGGAGTATAAAATCATGTAGGCCTGGTCATGTGACTTCAGAAATAATTAAGAGTAAGAACTGGGGCTTTACACCATAGTCTCAGTCCTCGCATGTCCCCTCCTGTGGCTCCCCTGAATTTCTGGATTTTCATATCTTGATGCTGTTGGTTGTGTTTCTCTTGCTGATTTATCAAAGAATGTTATAGAAATAAAATGTGATACATATTATGAACATTCTTTAAATTAATATAAATCACAAGAAACATAAGAGCTACTACCCTGCACATGTGTTGGCTTCTGGTCTCCAACGCTGAGACTGACAGAAGGGAAGAAGTTCTCTTTTCCAGATTAAGGGACGAAGTCATTATATTGGTCTGGATCTTTGTCCTAGAGGCTTATCTGGATAATGCAGTGCTCTGGTTGGGATGTTCAGAACCTGAACTGGGAAGCTTTGCCTGGAGAAACTCTGATCACACTGGTGGGACTGGGGTGCAGGGAGGTGGTGCCAAGGGATTGCCAGGACAAGGAGCAGGGGTGCTGGAAGGAGAAACTTTATTTTCTCCCATGTGGAATGCTGGTTCCACAGAAAGGTGCCTGGGATGGGGAGTTTTGGGGAGCACAGGAATAAAAGAAGACCTCATTGTAGCATCTCAAACTCCAGAACAGAAGAAAAGGGGAAGGGAGGGAAAGTTCCAAGAGGAGGTCTATGTTACCTGCCCTCTCATGGCTGCTCCTCTGGACAAGACTCCAGAGCTGTGGCAGTAGCCGAGAACTCACTTCCATACCTGGGATGAAGTGATGTTGCTCATACTCCCAGCCCAGGGGTTCCAGGATGTCTGCACAGGACCATGAGGAATCCCAGAAGCCAGAGGCTTCCAGACCCGTCACCCAGTCTGCTGCAGGCCGGCCATTCCACCTTCATGCATTCACTGCTTCATTAAGTCAACAAATAGTATTGTCTGTTTTGAGGCCAGATTATAAGATGCTGTTATCACAAAGATCAGCCAGGTTCCTTAAGGATGTACCTGGACACAATGCACTGTAAGGCCATTTACTATGTGCTCTAAGAGGGAGGGCCCTTTAACCTAGTGTGCTCCCTAACAGCTCTTACCCCAGAAGAGTGCCACATCCATTGGCATGTCTCTCTGCTTTTCCAGATGGAGAGCCCACTTGGGACGGAATCTGTACTGGTCTTTACTCTTTTCCATCCTCCCAGAAGTCCCACTGAGTGATCACAAAAGGGGTAGATGTAAGGAAGAAATGAGTTAATGTCACTGACTCAGAGAATTAAGGAGAATCTTGGGTGTGAGGATTCCTTTCTGTGGGCTGGAGAAGTCCAAAAGGAGAAAGGAGGGAGGGCACACACTGAGTCAAATGTGACTGACCATGGATCTGTCAGTGCCTCAGAAATAGTACTTTTATTATTAGACCTAGAGCACAGGTCAACCCAGAATAAAAATCAGTGGGATGTGCACGTATGCGAGCAGGCCAGTCAAGGGAATGAAGCTCAGGTCACTGACCAGAAAAGGGAGCTCAAGGGACAGCCAATCAGTGGCCAGGAGACAGCATAAAGGATTGTGGGATCATGGTAGCGACAGTGATGTGAGTCCATAGGAGATTGGAAGGGGAGGTGATAGGTAAGTGACAACTCTGTCACTTGGCCATAGGGGATTCCCCTGGGCTTCATTTCAAGGCCACATATGAGGGTAGGGAATACTCAGATGTGAAAATTCATGCTTTGCCTATTAATGCATCTGAAATTACAGACAAGTAGACCTAACCAGGCAGAGATATATGTTGTACATTGGAGGGAGCACTCTAGTAAGTGTTCAAAATACAAGAATAATTGTTCTGGCCTTGGAGACCATCACAAGCCAGTGTGGAAGACAGATGAGGGCGCACATGACCTTTCTGTTAGAAGCCCTGGATGCTCTTAGAGCTTAGGGGAGGGTGTGTAATGTGACTGGAAAGGGACATGGTATCTGGTTGATGATATGGCAAGAATGAGGTCATCATGTTTTGGTGATCAAAGAGAACCAGAGAGTCCAAGACTTCATTGATGGACAGCCAGCAAGAAAAAAGAATGGATAGCATAAGAATGGTCAGTACTAGCCTAAGAAAGGGTGGGGGGAAAGATTGCATTATTCAAAGAAAGAGTCCTAAAAAGAAGGTGATCATCATTGCAAAATGCCCCAGGGAGTCCATTCCATTTGGCTGTTAGGACATCAATAGTGATCTCAGAGAGACTGATTTCAAAGGAAACGTGTGAGTAGAAATCATTACTTATTCTTTCTGTCAATGAATTGGTCATATAAAGTGGTAAATAATAATAATTGTTGAAGGTAAGTAATTAAGAAGTAAAAAACAACTTTGTAAGGAAGAAGAAAGGCCAGACATGAAATAACCACCATTTCTTGAAGTTTTTGTTGATACATTAGGACAGTATCCAACTGAGGGTGAAATGTGAAGAATTAATTGCAAAAAAGACAGAAAAGGAACTCAGGAAAGAAACGAATAATGTGGGCTGAGTTACTTATGGAGGTTGGTTTGAAGGACCAAGGTCATTGATGGGAGTGACCATATCATGATGATGATTCTAACATTAATGATGAAGGTAAGTTTGATCATGATGGTGGTTGGAGAAGAACTGTAATCTGTAAAATAAATGTGTTCCTGAGGGTTTTGTGTCACACAAGAGCAAATAGTTATTGTCCTGTACTAAGCCATTTAATTGAACATAGTAACTCATTTAATCGTTACAACAACCCTATGATTTATGTGATTATGTTAGCCGTTTCTGGCAGAAGACTACACTGAACACAGAGAGAGAAGTTAGTGACTTACTTCAACATCATACAATCAGAATTGCATTGAAATAGTACATAGGTCTTTAATTCATATGTATTACCAATGAAAGGCTATTTTCAATAATGTAATAAAGCACTTAAAATGACCACCTGATATGGAATTAATCATTATATCATAAGAAGCATTCTTACACATTTTCCAGAGTGTCATTTTATTTAGTGAAACTTCCACCTGTTATTGGCCAATGAATACCCAAGAAGCGGGAGGGACACAAAAGGGACAACAATTCATGATGTCTTCAAGTTTTAAACTGGGCAGATGATGATGCTATTCTCTGAGTTGAAATCAACAGAGAGGAGGTTTGATCAATGGAGGACTATGGAATGATTTTTATACTGTAAATTTTTAATTTGAAATGAGAATAGTGCCCTTGATTGGTAGAATTGGCAAGGCACCCAAATGAATCAGTCTGAAGCTCAGGAAAATGTATGGACTTTGTACATTGACCTAGGAGCAATGTAGACAAAAAACATGTTTCATACATCCATTCTAGATTCTGGAGAGATGGCACTGGGCATGATAACAAGGTTCACACTGTCACGAAGTTCATATTAAAGTTGGAAGAGGAGGGCACAAAAAGTAAATACATAAGAAGCCAGTTGTTGGTGATATGTGAAATGAAGACAAAGGAGCTATTTTAGATTCAGGGGTCAATGAAGGGCTCTCTGAGAAGGGCATCTTAGCCATCAGAGTGACAGTGTTAACTGAAGCCACAGAAGAAGATAAGACTGCCCAGGAGAAGTGACGAGAAAAAGAAGAGAACAGGAGTGAAAGGCTCAGACACTGCCGAGGAGCTGGCTTTGTTCTTATTGTGTGACTGTGGATAAATTATTTAACTTTTCTGGACCTCAGTTTCCTAATTTATAAAATTGTTGGGGAATCAAGAATCAAATTAGAACATTATGTAAGTTAATGAATGTGACACACGTTCGGGCAACACAAGACTTTAGATGTATAGAAATGGAGAAATCAGACACACTGCCCTCCTCTTCATTATTTAGTTTGCTGACCTGTCCATCTGTTTGTTTCTTCGTTCATTTGTTCATTCATTCACTCATTCATTCATTCATTTAATAATATAAAAAGACTAGGGAACCAACCCAAATTAAAGGTAGAATTTAACAATAACTTAGTTCCTATAACCACGTGTTCCTGTCCCACATACCCCACTGTGCTGCTCCCCACCAAAATATTTATTTCAAAAAAAAGGTTTTATCTATACTTCATTTTCCATTTTCTATAGTTTATTTCCAACCATATATACAACAGACAAAAATTATATATTTTGCTTTGTCTATGTAACAATGACTCATCCACCTTCTATCTGATCTGCATTTAGCTTGCTTCCAGGCTTTTGCTGTTGCTATGGTACTAGCACTATTTAATTGGTCACTTAATATGAAGAGTTAGAAACATTATCATTATTATTATTATTCATTAAGAATATAGTGGAGAAACAGGTATAAAACTGGAGAAAACGTAAATGTACCCTCTATTGGCAACTGGAAGCCTAAACTTGTCCTCTCTGTGGCAGGAAAGGTCAACAGAGGTCTTTCCAGGGACCTCCTGTGAATAGAGACTGACCAGGTGACCCACACTCCTGAGCAGGCTTCAGTCCCCAGGCAGAGCAGGGCTGGGTCCTGCCCAGTTGCTAACATTGATCTGTGGAGTACTGCTGGCAAAAAAATAAAAATAAAAATAAATTGAGATGCCAGATAGGCTCAGTGGGTTTATTATTTTGTGACTCAGATGGGAAGAAACTGGAAAATATTTAGGGAAAAATATAGAAGTTTCCATTGGAAGATTTCAGCAGCTCAGTCTGCAGGACACAGAGGACAGGAAAGCAGGAAGGAGCAACAGGCTGGGGGCAGTTCCTCTGATTCTGATTGTTGGAAGTCCTCATGGTAAGGCCAGCGGCAGCCAGAACCACAGACCTGTGGCAGCAGCTGGGTTTCCAGACTGTTGGCCATTGCCACTGCCACAGCAACCAGAGTTCTGGTGTCTGTGGTAGTGGGACCTGTAGCATATATGGTGGCTCAGGCAACAGCCACCACCCTCAAAGCTGGGGCCACAAAAAGGAGAGACTGGAGGGAGACATGGGGCTGGGCACTGGGGTAGGCAATTGAGGGACACTTGTGAGGAGACTGGAACTGCTGCTGGCTTGGCTGGCAAGACATTTTGGGAGAAAGTCAGTAACCTAGGGAGAAATGCATCCAACCATCAGCATACAGGTGACAAGCAGATGTGTCCTTTATCCTGGCCTTCACTGAGTCCTCACCCAAGACAAACTACTTTATGAGCAAGATCTATAAGCAGAATCTGGAAATGGATGGGAAGTGAAACTAACTACAATTAAAGCTCTCTCTCTTCTTTTCTGTTCTTTCCCAGATATACCAACCATCTTCCTACCTGGGCCCTACAATCACCCCTGAATAAGGTCTCAGAACCACTTGAAAACATTGCTGGCCATAATTCAGAATCCTTACTGTGAAGGATTAGTCATCCTTAACATTTTGGGTGGATTCTTGTCATCTACAACAACACCTCTTGTTAGAGGACAAGAGAGAAGTCCACTTAGTCAACATTGTTTCCACTGCTCTGTCTTCCTTCTCCTCTTCCTCTACTCTACAGCCCATGGTGTCATCTTCTTGTTGCCCTTCTCTCCCTAACCTAGAATATTCCCAACCTGTAGCCTGTTTTTCACCATGTACTCACCTGACCAGGAGAAGTCAGGGCAGGATGTGACAAGAGATCTGCAAGTTGCAGAAACCCTCACATGATTTCTGTTGCCATCAGTGTCCTTGCTGCCAACCATTACTCCTTCCTCACCCCCTGCTTCCTGCAGTCCTGCTCCTGGAAACTCCCTCTGCCAAACACTCAACTTTCACACCTGGGATGAGGTGCTGCTCATGTTCCTGGTCCTGGGGCTCCTGGATCTCTATGCATGCAGGGTTGAGAGGAATTCCAGAAGCCAGAGGCTGCAGGATATCTGCCCCCAGTCTGCTGCAGACCAGCCATTCACCCTTCACACATTACTCCTTCAGTAAGTCAATAAATATGCATTTCTTTCTTGGGCCCAGAATTTTACAAGATACCAGTGACAGGAAGGTGACAAATGGCCTTCAGGAGCATGTAGTCTTTAAGGATGACTCTGAAGCAGTGACTGTGAGTCATGTTCAAGAGGTTTTCATCTGTGTTCAGGTTCCTGTATCTCTTATCTAAGGGAAGTTACCCAGTTTTTCCAGATGCTTGCTTAAACTTGGACCCCACTGAAAGCAGGGACATGTTTTAAGACTCCTCTGTGTTCCATGTGTGTGGTATAGTATCTGACACAATACTAAACACCAGGAGAGAGGAAGGCAGGTGTTTATAAGTCACTGAGGCTGATTCAGAATCCCTTGTAGCAAGACAGATGGCCAGGGAAGTGTAGAACTACTTCCACTGTGAAAGAAGATTCCAGAATGAAGCAATCATTGCTAAGGGTCATTCAAAATAGGGTGGGAGGGATATTGAGGAAGTAGGACCTATGCTTGGCCTTCTCAGAAGACCATGAACTTTGGGCTTTGTCAGTTGCAACTGGACCCCCTCCTAGAACACATCCTTCTATGGCCAACTGAAATGGAGATAATGTAACATCTGTTAGCTAAATAGTCAATCTGGTAATAGATGGTCAGTTTAACTCTGCCAGCGCCAATCATAGTTCTTTCAAAACAACTTACATAATCTTGTGGTTTTACCTTTATAAACTTGCACTCCTGCTGGCAATTAGCAATTCAGAGTACTTTCAATTTTGGTCATCTCTGTGTCTCCCATATTGCAATACCTAGATCCCCAAATAAATGCTCATTTTTTTTCTTGATAGACACCACTAATACTGGGTACTAGTTCCTGAGAAATGCATTATTTGAAAACATAGCTCTGTGGGATCATATGGGCAAAGTGTGAACCAGGAGGAGTCTGCAGAGGCCATGAAAGAAAAGCTCTTGGAGGGGTCTGATAGCTGCTGAGGAGCAGTGGGCACACAGAGAGGACACGCTGCCATCTGAGGCTGTAAGATGCATAGGACATCTCATTATCTGAGACAAACACTGTTTTGAGCTTGGAAGTTCTAGCAGACTTCTTGCTTGAAAGGTGAAGATGAGAGCTTGGGAATTACAGTCACTGTATTGTTGAGCTATTGCATTCGGTAGGTAGGCATATAGAATTGAGAAATAAAATAAGACATAAGTGGATTTCTTTAATTTGACATTGTTTGAACATCTACTAATCAGCAAACACAGGGTTTAACTGCTGTGAATAAGGAACTATCACTAATTTTAATGAGCTCACATCAAAGTCAGGGTATTTTTTTGGAGAACAGAGAAGTCTTCTAATAGAGTCTTGCTGGCGTTTAATAGGCATATACAGAAGACACCACCTCACAGACTGGATTGGTTTCTTGGTAATTAAATACCATCTGAAGGTGTGCAGGTGTATAGGGTTGCTTTAGGACAGCACCCTTGCTGAGAAAAAAAAAGAGGATACAATTTATTGTGGGGGCCAAGAGTAGGCCACCCTGAAATGAGCCACTTTGGCATATAGATTATTTTAAACAAAAGTTACTTAAGAAACAGCCAATACAAGGATCCAGAGCCTCCTCTGTGCCCCTCAAAGCAGGCAATAAAACTCCCATATGAAAGGTACCCTTCCTGTACTAAGAAGTAAAAAGACATCCCTCTCACCAGGAATAATGACCTTAAAGCCAAGAAAGCTGTAGAAAAAAACCTTGTTGGTTTTTTTTTTCTAATCTACTATCTCAGCCTGGATTATATTTAGAATTCCTTAAAAGTTAAAACTCCCAAACATGTGTTTCTTTTTCTTGTCAATTCCTCACAGATTTATTGTCTCTTTGTTTAAAAATTATTTAAAAATGCCTTCCTTCGTCATTTCTTTGGGTCTCAATTTCATTATTGGGCCTCCATGTTCATGTAATACACTTTTTTTCCTCCTGTGAATCTTTAGGTCTTAGGCTAGAAAACCTTCAAGGGTAGAGAATTTTTCCTCCCCTACAAAAGATAGAAATAGACACAGAGACTTGGGCATATTTCAACTCGTAATGGGTAAATAATGGAGTTGTAAAGTGTAGGAGTCCAAGAGAGAAAATTGAGATACCTAAGGTGGAATAATTGAGAGAAAATCATGGCATTTTGGAAAAAATGGAAAGAAAACTTTCAAAAAAAGAGAGGTTATTCACATCATAAAATGCTATAGAGATGAAATCCAGTAGATTTGACAATATTAAGGGCACTGGTGACTTTGGAAATAGCAGTTTCAATGGTGAGGGCTGAAATGGCTTTATAATAATTTTGGAAAGGAGTAAGGATAGAAGAAGTGGAGATCACTATTTCATGAAGTTTAAGAGACTGATAAGTGATGAAGTAGGAAAAAAACAGAATGAAGAAACCACTTTTGAATGTTATACAGAGTACCCAAATATAGATGCCATAATATCACAATGGCTGAGATGTGGTGTTGATTCAAAGAACTACAGCATTTCAAAGAGGGGAGACCTTGATTTTGCACCATGATTTTGAAGAAAGAGTTGTTCAAAAGCCAATGATAATCAATGGAAGTATAATGTACTGACCCTAAGCATACTCCCAGCCAAGAGAGTCTGGAGCTGACATTAGAAGGGCAGAGGATTGACAGCAAAGAAGGCACTCTAAATAGAAGGTATTATTAAGGAAAGTCTTGGATTCAAAAATACTGAAGTTATCATGGCTACTTCTCCATTGGCAATCTATTCTGTCTTCAGCAAGTTACTTATATCTTCTAAACTAGTATCATGGTCTGCAGAATAGTGATCATTGTCCTGCTCATCTGTAAGCATCACATGAGATATTGCCTATGAAGCACTGAACACAACACATGCCACTGGACCTAAAAAAGTGGCAGCTACTTCTCTAACCACTCTTACTACTATTCTAATTGATATGGTCATTTCCTATGTTTTGGTATTTTAACAGTCATCATTCTGCCTGGCAAGATTTCCTAATTACAGAGAATTGATATAGAAGTCTTGTTGTTCTGTTTTCTTTGTTGGACTCACCTGAGGTTATAGGTGGATACTTCTGAAGATAAAGATGGCAGAAGAATGAGGGTTAGGTGTGTCTCATCCTCTCTCATTTATGAAATCCATTCTGCATGCAAAGTATTGTACCAAGTAACAGGGTGGATTCAGAGAGATTCGGAAACCACCCTTATCTTCACAGATGGTCTTATAAAATTACTATCTAGAAGGTCCAACAGACAAGTGCTCCACCAGCTTCAACACGAGGCAGACAGAGACTATTCCAGATGAGGCTATTATCTGAGAAACAAAAGTATAAAT
Source organism: Felis catus (assembly GCF_018350175.1). Taxonomy (NCBI): domain Eukaryota; kingdom Metazoa; phylum Chordata; class Mammalia; order Carnivora; family Felidae; genus Felis; species Felis catus. Next base: position 107,110,223 of record NC_058375.1, on the reverse strand, counting down.
GTCTGGAAGTCGAGTCTGAGCAACACAAATGAGCCAAGGAGGAGATGGGAACAGTGGTTGTAAAAGAGCAGAGATCTATCTATATCCATAACTGCAGCATGTAACAGTGAGGCATAAAGATGGGCAAAGTAAGAGGGATCTGGGAATGAAAAGCTTCTACAGGATTAGAGGGATGATAATATGAAAACAATGCAAAAGGGGTGTTGAGATGAGATGAGATGAGATGAGATGAGATGAGATGAGATGAGTTAAGAGGTCCACAACTCTTTGCTTTTAACATATAACTAGAGGACCACATAGTACTCTCTGATTGAATTAATGATTTTAATGTGAGAATTTAGAGAAGGACATGATTCTTATGAACTGGAAAAATTAAACTTGCTTTTATGAGAGTTATAACTAATAAAAATTACAGTGGGATTGATATTAGTGGTGGTTTCATGTCCATGATTCAGTGGGTGCAAGCAGGGGAAGGATGGTATAAAATGAACTTATGTTAATCTGAATATTTCCCATTATTTCTTATAGTATTAAGGATTTGTTTCCTCCTCAAATATATTTGCCAAACTCCCAATTAAAAGTACAATAGTTCTTTAAAAAGAGTGATTTTAAAATACAATTCTGATGAAACTTTATAGTTATAATAAGTGAATTTGGTTTCTCCGACATAAGGAGGACTAACTTAGCCTTCTTAAAATATGTCAGTAATGTTTTAAAGGAAGGTTCAGGGTTTCTCTCCTTACCCCACTCTGAACCATGAAGAAGCCATGATTCTTTTTCAGACACCTGCAAGAATGTGAATTTCTATCAAGGCATGGGCATGACAATGGAGGAGATTGAGGTATGGGCACAGGGCAACATTTTTACCTTCTCCCTATTCCAGAAATGGGAGCTGTCCTCATTGAGAAGGCATGGTCAGGTAGCTCTACACAGAAACAAAGAACACAGATTTCTTTTCAAAAGACATCTTCATTCATGGGCAGAAATTCGCCAAGAAATAGGAAATAAGTGGAGGGAAACAACAACAAAAAATTCTTTCTGACCTGCTAGTGTGGGCAGTAAGTCTAAGAAGTGACTTAATTATTCACAATAGCCAAGATACAGAAACAACCCATTTCTCTGTCAATGGATGAATGGGTAAAAAAAAAATGTGGCATATATACACAATGGAATATTATTCAGTCTTAAAAAGAAGGAAGTCCTGCCATTTACAACATAGGTGACTTGCAGGATATTATGCTGAGTGAAATAAGCCAAATGTAGAAAAACAAACAACATGTAATTTCACTTCTCCAATTTTTTTAAACATTTATTCACCTACTGAGAGACAGAGAGAGACAGTATGAGTAGGGGAAGGACAGAGAGAGAGGGAGACACAGAATCCAAAGCAGGCTCCAGGCTCTGAGATGTCAGCACAGAGCCCAATGTGGGGCTCAAACCCACAAATAGGGAGATCATGACCTGAGCCGAAGGAGGACGCTTAAGCAACTGAGCCACCCAGGCACCCTACATGCGATTTCACTTGTATGTGGAACCTAAAAAAGTTGGACTCATAAAAACAGAATAGAATGATGATTACCAGGGGCTGTGGGGATGTGAGAAATGGGAGATGTTGGATAAGGGTACAAACTTTCAATCATAAGATGAGTAAGATCGGGGACTATAATGTACAGCATGGTGACTACAGTTAATAATACTGTATTGTGTACTTGAAATTTATTGAAGGAGTAGATCTTACATGTGCCTACCCAGAAACACACACACACACACACACACACACACACACACACACACGTAAGTGTGTGATGTCATGGATATGTTAATTAGATTGATTGTGGTAAACATTTCATAATATATATGTATATCAAAGTTGTGTAGTACACCTTAAATATATACAATATTTGTCAATGATACTTCAATAAAGATGGGGGAAAAAACTTTCCATTCAGGATACCACACAGAATTCTGTAGCCCTTTTTAAACTCTGTAAAGAGATTTTAAGTTCTTAAGATCTGATAAAGTTTGAAAATAAAGACTTCTTAGGGAATGAGAAAGAATGAAATCTGGCCATTTGCAGTAACGTGGATGGAACTGGAGGGTACTATGCTAAGTGAAATAAGTCAGTCAGAGAAAGACAGATACCATATGTTTTCACTCATATGTGGATCTTGAGAAACTTAACAGAAGACCATGGGGGAGGGGAAGGGGAAAAAAGTTACAGAGAGGGAGGGAGGCAAACCATAAAAGACTCTTAAATACAGAGAACAAACTGAGGGGAAAGTGGGTGATTGGCGTTGAGGAGGACACTTGTAGGGTGAGCACTGAGTGTTGTATGGAAGCCAAGTTGACTATATATATATATGTGTATATATATGTGTATATATATATGTGTGTGTATATATATATATATATATATATATATATATATATATAACTTCTTAGGGAAAGTGTGCACCAACCCACAGCTGTGTGATAGATTCATAGTGGATTCTTCTATTTGGGGGTGTATCTTCAGTCCTTTGAGGAGGTTGGAAGAGCAATCTAGTAGGAAGGCAAAACAATAAACAAATATGTGATGTAGAGTTAGTAGTAAAGTGATCTAGGAGCAGGGTAGGGTGAAGAGCTGAGGTAGCGCAGTCTGAGCCTCGTGGCCAGAGGTGAGATATATGGAGTGTTTAACACTGAAACAGGTTCAATGAACAGTTGATAGTATTTAGCTTGACTTTTTTCTGTCTGAGAAATACATGGAAACTATGCCTCTGAGTCTTCTCTACTGTTCCCTGGGGATAATCAGACTGGATTAAAAAATATAGGAAGTTCCCATAGGATAGACACATAAATGAGGAATATTCATTTCTTTATTTGATAAGAAAATATTGAGTACCACCCTGTGCTAGACTCTGGGGACATCAAACAGATAGGACCTAGTTCTCATCTCCTGTACAGCTTCTGTCTAGTCGCAGCAGAACGTGCATGTGGATCAGACACGAGGGCTGACCACAAGGATCTCTGAGAATATTAGTCACTGTCTAATTTTCTCAGCCCTTTGGAGCCACACATACTATTCCACCCCCTCCCCTCACTGTGGCCCAGTCTGCTGCATCACCCACCTGTTCCACACAGCTAACTTGCTAATCGTGCCATCAGCAACCATCAACAGGGTGGAGATGCTTACACCAGTGACAAGGAATGACATATTGTGACATTTTCCCTAGCTAACTTCTGTCTGAAGAGTTGGCCTAGATTCTCCCTTGTTGTCAAGCATCAAGTCCCAGGGAAAGAGCTGTTATCTGGGTGCCCCACTCCTTATGCCCTTTAAGGGATGCTGCCAGTTAGCTATCAAACCTCTACCCCATTTCCATTTTCTTGGAAAGTTACTTTGTTTGAACTTTGAGGAAGAGTCAAAGAATTGGAAGTACAGACGGTCAGGGCTAGAAACAGCCATTGGTGATTGTGTCACCCAACTTCTTCATTTTATTTAAAAAAATTTTTTTTCAACGTTTATTTATTTTTGGGACAGAGAGAGACAGAGCATGAACGGGGGAGGGGCAGAGAGAGAGGGAGACACAGAATCGGAAACAGGCTCCAGGCTCTGAGCCATCAGCCCAGAGCCCGACGCGGGGCTTGAACTCACGGACCGCGAGATCCTGACCTGGCTGAAGTCGGACGCTTAACCGACTGTGCCACCCAGGCGCCCCATCAACTTCTTCATTTTATAGGGTGAAGGGGCTTATTCAGTGTTAGAGAAAGAACTGTTTCAGATCTGGCATGAGAACAGAGGTGGAAGAAGTTGGTAGACAGTAGTCATTTGAATCATCAGATTACACCTTTTCATAATCAGATCCATAAATAAAAAACATTCTCTCATTGCATTTTACTTTAGAACTATTAAATTTCAAACCATGAGAATCTCTTAATAGTCTTCATCTGATATGATTGCCACTCTCTTACTCTCTAAGTAGCCTTTCAGGTCTATATACAGAGCCCCTCCAACCAGAAACAGGACAAAAGCTTCATGGACTGTGGACCTAGCATGTACTGGGCACTATTTCAGGTAGTTTTATGAGACACCATCCCTCTGAGTGGAGAGATCCAACAACTTGTCTGATCACATAGGCCCCTCTGACTCAAAAGTCCCAATCTTAGGACAACACTGGCTGTTGTTCCCCCTACACCTGCCATGCAGTTTAGATCAGTCATCTCCTTGCTCAAATAAGAGAGTCATCTCATGTAAAGTGACCAGCACAGTACCCAGCACATAGTAAACCCTCAATAAATAAAAGACAATTCCCTCTGTCCTTCCCTTCAGACATCAAAAAAATCATATAAGCTATACATACATATACAATATATGTATAAGGTATTTTAAGGTAAAAAACTTAGATGTATATGACTATATGTTTATTTCTTAATTTTTAGAAATGTTATGAGGTCTATCTGTATGTATTAGCCTTACTCGTGGATAATTTTGGAGGAGGCATTTTCCTGAGAGAGGAAACATCATTAAAAAACATCCTACACAGGGAAGTGGGGTTAGAATTTGACTCAGAATTTTTTTCTTTTCCAAAAAAAATTGTAGGAAAGCAGACTCATGGTAGAGCCCAAGAGAGTGGCTCCTCAGCCCATCCAAAGACACTGTCCCCAGTGTTCCAGGGATGGCTTCCATGCTCTGGACTTGCCATTCTCTTTAATCATTCCCAATGAGTCCTTTATAGATAGTGTAGAAAGACCAGTAGTCAGGAAATCTGGATTCTTTTACATGAGAAATGGCATATTGAGATTTTTTTTAACTTTAAAAAAAACCAGTAGAACTTTTGATTAGCCTTAAAATGTCCTGAAACTGAATATTCTGTGCTTTTCTAACTCATCAGTTTTAGAGATGAGAACTCCAGCATCATGCAATGTGAAGGTACTTGTGCTGTAGGCAAAGACCACCTGATGCTGGCACTTGAAGGCTCCCTTACTCACAGAGCAGCCTGAGCTTTCATATGACAGCTGTACAAGCTAAGCCCAGAGCCAGGTGTATGAGCTACACAGGACAGGGTAGGAGAAAACCAGGTCAATTAATATTACTGGGCAGTTGTTTTAGATGATCCTTTAGATGCTCTAAAAATATGAATTTCTTTTTGCAGAGAAAAATCAATTTTAACAGGCACAAATAATATGGTATCTGTCACCTGCCCCCTTGAAATCTCTCAAGTGTTCCCTTTGACCTGGTGGATATCTCCAGTGACACCATCGATCCTCACCTTCAGCAGCTCCCATCAGGCCCTCCTGCCCTTCTGTCTCACTGCACACTCTCTCCCTTCAGCTCCTCCCTCCTGCCAGGCCCCCTCCTCCCACAGAGTCCTTGGCTGTGCTCTTGCCTCTGCCTGGAGAAGCCTTCCCTTGCTTCTCTGTGATTAACTCCTACTCAACCTTGAGATGGAGCTGCACTTTCTCAGAAAAGTCCTTTCTGATCTCCCTGGCCAGGGAAAACTGGCATATTACAAGAAGTCAGGACACCCAGTATCCTTTATAGCTGTGCACCTTTATATTTATTTACTGGATTTTTTAAATCATTTATTCTCCCTCTCTGCTGTAAACCAACCCAGTAGAGATGGTGCCTGGAACAAAATAGGTGTTCAATAACTATTTATTATGTAAATGAATGAAAATCAGACATAGAAGTTACTTCTAGACCTTCCAGACTGGCCAGGCTCAGAGGGAATTCTCAAGTCCTGGCATCTGGCTACTCAGTCCCCTGAGGTCTGTGTAAGGGGAGAGGAGTCTCCAGCACCAGGTGTTGGGGTTCACTGGGAGGTGCTCCTGGAGGCACACTCTGGGTGTCTTGAAAGCCTAGATTCCATTGGCTGCTTCTCCATATATGCTCTTTCCTACATGACACACAGCAGGGCTCTCCCAAAGCTTCTGGAGTTATAGAAGAATATTTCTGTTCTACCCCACCTTATGCTTCCAAATTTAATCCCCTGCTCCATGGGGATCAAGAACCTTGATTTATTTGCTTTCAACATGATGTTAACTTTCTGGGGTCTAGGTGGTAGTTACATAGATGTGTTCATTAAGTGATGAACTTAAAATTTGTGTACTTTTCTGTGTGTTATATTTCAATATAAAACCTCAAAAATATTTACAAAGACCTTAGCAGCAACTCATAATAATGATAGAGACACAAACAGAGAGAGACCAAAAGTAGGAGAAGGAAATAAAAAAAGAAAGAGAAATGAAAATATACAGTAAAACCTTGGCTCGCAAACATAATTCATTCCGGAAACATGCTTGTAGTCCAAAACATTGTATATCAAAGTGAATTTCCCCATAAGAAATAATGGAAGCTCAGATGATTTGTTCCACAATCCAAAAAATTCATTTAAAAGTGATTACAATATGGTAATAAAATACAAAATAATAAGGAAAAATTAAAAAATTAACCTAAACTTACCATTGAAAATCTTTGTGACTGGTGTGAGGGAGACAAGAGAGAGGAAGGTTATCATGTAGGACAACTTTCAGTATCACTAATGGATGTTGACTACAGTACAGTATTAATACACTCTTATCATATACTGTATTTAATGTAACTAGCAATAAGGCAGCAGAAGAAAGGATCTATGTCTGCAGGCAGCCTGACCTAGAATGAAGCAAAGCATTCCTAAGCTTACTCATGTATGGAAAAGCAAAGGACTATCCATAGGTGCTTTGAAGTAACAAAAAATATACTAGTGCCAGTTGTAGGCACCTTCCAATGATCTGAAAAAATCACTGATTTCTTCTAAACACCACTGCCTGAGACCAAGCATCTGAGCATGGGAGACGGCCACCCACAATCCCACAACAAAAGAGAGAGAGAGAGAGAAGAACCCTTGGCTCAGTTGTGATCATGTGATGCTCAGTGTCACTCATATTGCAAGACATCACTCGTTTATCAAGTTAAAATTTATTAGAAATGTTTGCTCGTCTTGCAGAACACTCAACAATCCAAGGCTTTGCCGTGTATCATAAAGGGCAACAAGGGGATGGTTAAATAAATCACTGACTAGCCACACATCAGAAATGTCAGAAAACAAGCCACAAGAAGTAAAAGATATAATTATATGCACTAACAAAAACTGATGATGAATATTCACTATTAAATGAAAACAGATGATCACAGAGCAATCACATACTGTGATTCTACATTACAAAAAGGGGAGATCTTCAGGATATGTATTGGGTTCAGATTTATTAATGCATGCGTTTATTTTCATCTACATTTCTTCTACTCACTCTCCCTACCAAGAGAATTTTGTGTTTGCCTTTTACGCTTTATAGTCTCTTCCCTTTTCCCTGTATAAAAACAATAGAAAGCGTTGGGGGGCAAGGGAGAGGTTTTTGTTCCTGGGTCAGTTTCTCTGGAAAGGAGAATCCCAGGATCTGGTAAAGAATAGAGAAAAGTAACAAAGCAGCCAGAGAGACTCAGGCTGTATCACCAGGATAAAACATGATTCGGGGGTGGGGAAGGGGGTGGCAAGGGAGAAAGAGACAAAAGAAACCACACTGTCTGGATGTTAGAGAGTATTTGGGGGTGTTCAGTGAGGGAATCTTGAGCATCTGTGCTCAGGATATGGGATAATTCAAGAGGAGAGAAAGTAGGAGTTTTAGAAATATGAGTTATGAAATGGATTCCCTATGATAAGTGTTGGGCTAGGCTTTTAGGATGCCACCCATTGTCTGCATACATTGGACCACTGGGCGCTAGACAAAGACTTAATCCAAACTCAGTGTAGGCATCCTTAGAAAAGAGTGTGGAATTAGAAGTTAAAAAGTAACTTAATTTTTATCTATAAATGTCGTGCAGCTGACCCGTGAACAACATGGGTTTGAACTTCATAGGTCCCATTATATGTGGATTTTTTTCAATAAATACAATATAATAAATAAATGTATTTTCTCTATCTTATGATGTTCTTAATAACACTTTCTTTTCTCTAGCTGACTTTATTATGAGAATACAAGATAGAATACACATAATATACAAAAGATGTGTTAATTGACTGTTTATGTTATCGGTAAGGCTTCTGGTCAACAGAAGGCTACTAGTAGTTACCTTTCTGGTGAGTCAAAAGTGTGGAATTTTGATGGTGTGGGGGATCAAGGCCCCTAACCCCTGCATGGTTCAGGCATCAAATGTACTATTCAAATGTATACATAAGCTCATTCTACTTACCTTATTGTTAATTAATAAATACAAAGCATTGCATTCCCACGTTCATTGCTGAAGGAGCAGCTCAGGGACCTCCAACACTGCAGGAGCCACTCAGTGCTGTAAGAGGAGACCACTGGGCTCAGTGACTGGGCTGCAGTGGGTTTGGCTGAGGGATGGGTTATGATTTGGGAGACCATGGGTGACTTAGATGTTCAAAGGCAGCACAGTTGTCCAGATGACTTTATGCCAGTGGTCCAGAGCAACCCAACAGAGGTTGCTTAGAAACAAACCCAAGGTCCCCAGCTCTTGTTGGAATGTTCATTTACATACTCACCAAACATGCTGCCTCTTCTGCTCATGCACCAGGACTTGTGAAGCTGCTTTGAACAGCACTAACCCCCTACCTATTTTTTAATGTGTGGGTTTACGATCTCTAGTTATAAAAGTTTACTCCAACCCCCCAAAGTCAACAAAGTAATGGAAGAAGTGCTCATGAGGAAGGGTGTCTGGACCGAGACCCAGATGCTTATGCCAAAAGGCTCTCCTTCCTCTTGACAACGTCTCCCTCACTACCAGGGGTGTTTCCCAGGCCAACATGGCTTCAGGGGAGTCCTCACCCTTTCCCTCAGATCTTGACCCTGTGGCTGCAGGAGGGCAAGCACATCAGATAAGAAAATGGAATCCATAGAGCCACTCGCACAGAAGCAGGGGCATCATCATGAGGCTCCTGAGCAGATCTGATTTCACAGGCTTTCAATATCCAGAAAACTGAACCCTGAGTTTACATATAGCAATCATGCTGCCATAAGGGCCTCAGCATGGCCAGATCCTCTCCTCAACAGAGGGCAGGAAAGAGGCACCCCCCCAACCCCCAAATCTCCAGCTAACTTGCACAGGGAAGTTTATTAGCAGAATTCTAGAATACTCAGGATCCCAGGCTGGGATTGCAGCAGCTTGGTAGGCTTGTTCATATCTGTACAGACCTTTCCCTTTGTTGAGAAGCAAGAGGAAGACTTTCTGATAGAAGAGCATAAATATGGACTAAATACACAGGATGTCACTGTGAATTGCATTCAGAGCTTTATTCTTGCCAAAGTTTGGGGGTGCGCTAACTCTGGCAGGCTGCCTTGATAAAGAAGCACAGTGCACGGTGAAGCAGTGAGATTCTACATCACCAGGAATACAGGGAGGGGTCCAGAGGCTGGTGAAGGTTCCGGAAGGTAGAGCAGGGCCATTCTGTATTTAACAGCAGCAGTCATCCTCATGATCACAGCATGCAGGACCTCGGGACCTCATAGGGATAATTCCCAAACAGCAGCACCCAGAACCATAGCACCCGGAGCTACAGCACCCGGAGCCACAGCACCCAGAGCTACAGCACCCAGAATCTTCACAGCAGCCAGATGATCCTGAGTTGCAGTCCTGGGGCCGTTGGATCCAGCGTCTCAGGGGACTCACCCCGAAGGTCCGGGGAGCCAGGCAGCAGTAGCTGGTGGAACTGGGAGCAGAGGATGGGTCAGGGGTGCAGCACGACATGGCCAAGCCACTTGTGGGAGCCTGAACGTAGTAGGTCTGGCCAGAAGAAGGGCCCTGTACATAGCACGTCTGGGTCTGACAGGGGGCTGGGCACTTCACATAGGTTGTCTGGCATGGAGCTGGGCACTTCACATACGTCTGGCACAGAGCTGGGCACTTCACATAGGTTGTCTGACACGGAGTTGGGCACTTCACATATGTCTGGCAAGGAGCTGCATATTTCACATAAGTTTGAGTCTGGCATGGCACTTGGTATTTCACATAGGTTTGGGTTGGGCAAGGAGTTACACGTTTCACATAGGTTTGAGTCTGGCATGGAGCTGGGCATTTCATGCAGGTTTGAGTCTGGGATGGAGCTGGGCCTTTCACAGAGGTACCTTTAGTACTCTGCACAGCTCCTAATCCTGAGCCTTTCACGCAAGATGGGGGGAACTGTGGCTGCTTCTGCTGGTCACACATCTTCCTGTGGCTTTGCAAAATCTGAAAAGAAAGGTCTCATCAAAACTAGGAAGGTTCCCAGGGAATCCCCTTTGAATAGAAGGGTCTGTAAGTGGAAGCCAAAAAGGCTTCTCAAAAAGAGAAGGTCACAAGCACCCAGACCTAACACACACTGGACTGAGAGCCAAGCATCTTGTTTAGCTTTTTGCCTGTGCCTGGCTGTGTGCCTCAGTTTCCACAGTGGAAAATGAAGAGGTGGGAGGAGTGATGTATGTTTCTACCCAATTCTCCAAGCCCCCTCTCTTACTCACTTTGGTGACTGCATTATAGATTCTTCTTGGGTAATTCTTGCCCGGGTGATTTTCCCTTACCACCAGTTCTCTCAAGACTGGCTTCCCTATTCCCTCCTGCCAGGCCAGGCAGCCCCAGGAAAGGCAAATTCTTATCAGTGGCCCCTGAGCCAGTGTGAGTCTCAAGCTGAGCCCCGCAGAGCCTGATGAGGCTGGAGTTTGAGCGAGTTTCCACCATTTGCTCTTTGAGTGAGCCGGACTACCACTTCACTCCATAAAAGGACCCAGGAGAAAAACACATGACTGCACACAGAGGGAGAGAGGACGGCATTTCTCTGGAGAATACCTTTCACGCAGGACCCACCACTCAGCTTAGCTGCCTCTCCCCATCACACTCCAGCCTCCAGCTCCCACCAGCTCTGCCCCAGCTCCTTCAGTGGCCGCCCTCATGACAAGTCCTGACCACCCTCATCCTACCCCAGAGCCATCTCTCCTTCCTGCTGTGTCCCTAATCCCAGGCACAGACTTACCCTCTTCGCTGACAGGAGCAAGACAGGAAGAAGCCAGGGATCTAAGGAGTTGGCTGTTGGAGAGGCCTTTTATAGGGTGGCAATGAGGCAATTTAATGGCATCTAAATGAAGCAGGAGAGATCACGAGGACCAGGACTGGCACGGCATTAGTGAGATTCTTCCCCAGTATGCCTGGCTCTTCACTCAGAGGCAGGGCGTGTCTCTGCTTGACACTGAATTTTCCAGAACATGAGATAAATGATTCCTGTGGCCTTCTTCATGAAACAAGTCAGTCTTCTTTTCCTAGAAGTTATGAGAGATGAGATACCTGTGAGATCTGTACCTACGAAGCCATTTCTAGGTCACTTGAGTCTTTAAGGACTTGTCCAAGATGCTGTCAGCTTCTCAGTGTTTCATACACTGTGCCCAAAGCTACACTGCTTCTTCCCAGCCAAAACAGTGTGTTCTTTCCAAGGGCCTCCATGGTGAATCCTGCTGGTTTGGGTTGCTGAGCCTGGTGGTCTTTGCCTCCATATGGCAGCAGCCCCCGCCTCCCTGCCCAAGAACTCCAGGTTAATTCCATGGACTGGCAGGTTATTCTAAGTTTATTTGGGAAACTGGGTAGGAACTTAATGATCTCAGACCTCAGGTTCTATATCTGGGATGTCTCTCCTCAGCTTCTCATGCCCTTATGACCCCCAATCCTCAGCTTGTGCCTCACGGCCTCCCCATCCTCACCTTCCTGGACCTCACTATCAAGCCTAGATCCCCAAGAACCCAGTACAGTGGGAATTCTAGCCAAATGAACACTGTGTGATAACAATAATAGAGGAATCTAACATTTAACTGAATGTTCCTTATGTGCCAAACAGTTCCTGAAAGATTAAGGAAGTTATCCATTGTCACAAAGCAATTAGGTAAGAAGCTCAAATTCACACGCAGGCAGTTTGCTTTCATAGGCCATGGTCTTTATCACTATAACATGTTGCTTTTTATTTCTGGATGTAGCACTGTCCCTGAATATCTGCCTCTTTCCCTTTCTTCAATGTAGTAAATACAGCAAGAGACATGGGGATAATATGCATTAAGCACATCCTGTGAGGTAGGCTATGTTAGCCATATTTTGACAATGAAACTGAGACCCAGAGGCCTATTTCACCAAGGTTGTCCCATTGATAGGCAATGGAGTATCATTTAAACCCAAGTCTGTCTAGTTTCAGAGCCCATGCTCTTCCCACTGAACCATGTCAGGTTGCCCAATGCAGAAAGGTATCTTGATCCTGAGCCAAGTCCTGGTTGCAAACTGCCACTCCCTCATATCAGCCAATGTAGGCCCCACCATGGTCCCACTGCCTCTAAGGGAACAGCTGCCTCTGCATTTTTCCATAATGGATCTCAATTTACCCAGGACCCATAAGCCTTAAAGCTCCCCAGTTTCGTAAACAAAGAAAACAAACCCCCATTAGTCCACAGACACTTCCTTGATGCAAGCCAAATCTTGCAGGGTCTGCCCCTGAACAATTTGGAGGAAGCAAGGGGGAGATTCAGCCCCAGGCTTGGAAAGTTTCCTGCTTCCCCACATTGGGTGGGCCTGTAGCACTCCATAGATTTGTGTGTGAAGCCCACCAGTCCCTGTCCTGAAGGGGATCAGGGAAGAGGGGAGGGAAGTGGTTTAAGGCTGCTCCATTGCCTGTCCTCCTCTGTCCCACCTCAGCTGACACCCAGGCCTGATGTTTTATGATGGAAATGGGACAAGGATTATCTTTTATTGAAGCTGTACATGTCACAGAGGGTAGCTCATCACATTTAGTCTCCATAAGACTGTGTTAAATAAATAAAGAGCCAAACTTTCCCAAGCTCACATAGCAAGAAGTGGTAGATCCATAATTTTGAACCCAGGTTTATTCCACTTTTTTTTCTGCCACATGTTGTTTTTAGCATTGAAATACATGAAGTTTTAGGAACCATACCTTTTAGTCAACAGACATGGTCATTAAGAAGCCCTCTATATCAGATGTAGGATGGGACAGCCCCTCTCTACAGGGAAGAAAATGCCCTAGAAGGCCAACCACTTTAGGGCATGTCAACAAAACAGAAACTGTTCAAGGCACAAATAACTCAGCCCTAGTTCTGATTCTGCCATTGACGCACAGTGTGGCTCCACTGTGCCTTGCTATCTCTAGGCAGTTGTTAATGAAGTTATAGTTAATAAAGCCCCTCTTAGCTATGATATTCTATGATTATAGGAGCTTGTTCTACAAAGGAAATGTGTTCATATCCTAACTGCCTCTGCAGTTATTCCCACTAGACTATAATTTCTGTGCATTGGTAACTGTGGACGCGCTCATTGTATATCACCTGGCTCTAGCACAGTACCTGGGAACACTAACTGGACCAATGGATGAATGACTGAGTGAATGAGGATGCTTTACAGTACAGCCTAAACCAACCTCCTTCCTCCATGCAGCGAATGCCCATCCTGCTATTAGCTACTCTGTGCACGTCATGATATCTCTCAGCTCTGATTGGCTCACTTCCTATCCATAGGGTCAGGCTGTCAGTAATGGGTTTGACATCTTCAGTCAGCACGAACATCTCTGATGAGGATACTGTTTCCATGTGCCACCAAAACAGTTGTGTGGGTTGTGCCCCACGCATTTTATAGGCTGGAAAGGCAAGGTGTGGAGAAGTCAGATGACAGGTACAAGTGCCAGGATGAGTCACAGGGTTATCCTCAGAAGACACCACTAATCTCTTTGGACATAAGCCCATAGAAGCAGAGACCTGTGGATTCATGCAATAATAGTCTGGTAGACTCACAGGGTAATAGGTAGAGAGAATCATGAATTCACAGAATAACAGGATCACAAATTCAGAATCATGGCATCTCTGAGATGGAGGGGACTAAAACATGTCATGGAGTCTGGCTCCTGCCATAACACAAGGCAATATCTGAGTCTTAATATCTGAGGCTTAATGGGCTGCTCTCCTTAAGAAAACCTTCGGTCTTTAAAAGCTCTCTGCAGTCCACTGGTTAGTTCATTTCCAGACTTACTATCTGGATAGTCAGAAACTGTATACTAGATGATCTTAAGGTCCTTTATAGCACCAGCATCAAGGAATCCTGACATGAATTACATCTTTGAAGTTGTACCCATAAGTGCATGAACCAAATCAAGATTTCAACTCAGTGGTAACCCAACTCTGACCAGTAAATTGGAGGGGCAAGTACCCAATTTGACATGTTGCTCCTTGAAGACAGGCCATGGGCCTCCTCACATCCTGGGTGTTTTCCTTGATCAGGGACTGCAGGAACTCAAGGGCAAAATCTGGGCCCCTCTTTTTTTGTGTGGAAGAGAAGTAAGAGGAAGTGAGAAGCCACAGAAATAGGAGATGGAGGGCACAAGAATTGTGCAAGAGAAATCTCACTTCTGTGTCTGAGAAGACAATACAGAGGTCCCCTCCCTTAGATCCCATGTCTCTGTACCTCTCTGCTCCAGGCTCAACTCTGAGACTTTTGCCAGAGATCCCCTGAACTATTATTCCAGTGACAATATGAGATTCCTCTTATATTATCAGGAGATTGTATCATAGAACCACAGAATGGAGGACTGGCAAGGGTAGGGCCATTACAGGCATAGAAACTGGCCCCTATATTGGGACTGAAGCCCACAGAGAAGGGAAGAAATTTGATCAAGGCTACACATCCAAGTAGGAGCAGACTTTAGACAGCAATTTCTGAATTCCATCCAGGATACATTCCCTTACAACACATGGCCACTGAGTAGGCTTTTTAGGGAACACCCTCACCTGACCTCATCCTTGCCTCCTTCCCTATCCCCCAACCCCACCAAAACTACCACAAGAGGATCCAGTGAAAGTCCTCAAAGGAACATCCTTTATGGAGCAGAGACTGTTTTCATGTATGTAGAGGAGGGTCACACAGGATTCCCACTGTGTGCACATGTGGGTCATTGAAATTTGAGAACCGAGCCCCACCTGGATCAAAGCCTGGGTTATGTCTGGGTCAGAAACACAGGGTAAGACAGCACCAGAACCCTCTTGATTACAGAGGCCAGGGAACACTGGTGCCCGTATATCCCTCTTTCTCCTAGAATGACCCACTGGGGTTGGTTTCCTTGAACTTCTGTCAGCCTTTCCCTTATTTTATTCTCTTATAACACACAAAATGTAACCAGTCTCTTGGGTTTATCTACCACTTTGTAGAGCTGTTTAAGTTCAGAGTTTAAGGACCATCCCTTGAAATTTTTAGTAGAAATGGCCTCATCTTTGCATTTTAGGATACAAGGAAGTTCTCTGCTTCCTTAATACATTACTGCAAATATAATCCACTGAATCATATTCCCTATTGGAGCCCCCCCTACCTCAACCACTCCATCCATCCTTCCAGTGAAAATAGCATGTTTTGTCCTTTATCCCAATCCCCCACCCCCACCCTAAGACCAACACACAAAGGACCAACTTCATTCCTACAAACTTATGCCAGAGAGTACACGGTTCTCCTCACAGCCTGGTTACATAATCTTAGGCAATCTACTGAACTTTTCTGGATCTCAGCTTCTTCATCTGTAAAACAGAGATACCAATAGTCAGATCATGCAACTCTTCTGCTAAATGCATTCTAATGACTTCTCACTCTGTTCAAGGTCAAAGCCTAAGTCTTTACAATCACTGTCAAAGGGATACACAGACTGGACCCATGACCCCCCACCCTTACTTTCTAACTTCATGTCCCACACTGTCCCCTACTCAATCCCTTGATACAATGGTCTCCTTGCAGTTCATCTGATGTTACAGGCACCTCCTGCTTCAGGGAACTTTGTTCTTTTTTTTCTTTCCCCAAAATGTTCTCCCAGACACCCATGTGGCTAACTTGCTCACTTCCTTCAGTCTTTGCCCAGTTATGACCTTGGGAAGGCCGTTGCTAGTGACCCTGTTTAAAAGCATAACCATCACCTACCTGGCAGACCCTATCCCTCTTCCAAGCTTTGTTTTTCCCCATAGAGTTTGCAACCATTTAACACATGACATATTTTAAGTATGTACATGTTTTCCATTTTCTCACATTAGATTGTAAACTCTATCAGGTATCTTCACCCCTTTGGTTCACTGCTCTATCCACAGTGCTTTTCTCAAGCACTTGGTGCCCTCAAAATATACCTGTTGGATGAGCAAATAACATATTTTTCCTTATTCATTTTGTTTGTCATCTGTTTCTTTATTAGAATAAATTAAGTGAGGGAGAAAATTTTATGTTTTGTTCACATCTATATTCTTAGATCTTAAAACTGTTCTTGGAACATAGTAGGCACCTTATATATATATTTTTGAATAAATACTCCAGACAAATATTAACATGAAATAAATCATGTGTCTAGCATATGAGCAAGTATTAATTGAATGTGGGTTAGTTTTGCTAGGATTGATGTCCATTATCCCACATCAACTATATGGAATACTCACAATTGCATTCAATCCTGGGCAAAAAAAGCCTGAAAGCAGATAGGCAGGGTAAGAAATAGGAGCTTTCTTCTAAGTCAGATGAATTGCATCCCAAAAAGTCTGAGATCTCATCACCGCAGTCCCTGGTCATTTCTACCACTGTCTTCTACCCTTTTCTCAGACCAGGATTAGAATGAAGTTCTACCCTTCTCCTCCTCACACTCCATTTTAGAGACATGAAGCTCCTTGTTACATAGCCCTGCTGATTTGAGGCTCCCTGAAAACAAAATGCTTTTGTTTCCAGGGCCCTCCTGAGCAAACACAGCTATTTGGCAAGTCACAGGATGACAGGTAGGAGTCTGGCACTGCTGCCATGGCTTTGATGCTTCCATATCTCTGGGTAACCCCAGGTGCCCTTCTTACTTCTTTAGCCCCTCCAATACTCTTATAACAAGCTCTCTGCATTAAACTCCTCTCTATTTCAAATAGCCGTAGTAGTCTCTGTTCTCATGACTGGACACTGACATCCTGAAACTTTTATAATATAAATTACACAGTGCAATCTTCTCCAGGGAGAAGGGAAGAGGCATTTAAAAAATGAGGGAAATAGATATGCAATCTCAAATGGTGGTGAATACAAGAACAATAACAAATCAGGCTTATTTCAAAAAGGGTTTCTCAAAAAGCTTAAGGGAGCCCTATTGATGCCCACCTCAGCTCTTCATTGTTTCCTCTCAGTGAATTCATTTGAGCTCTCCACATGACTACAAGGCTAGGATGGGTCTGCAATATCTAATCTATCATATACAAGGCTTCTGAGAGAGAGCCCAAATCAGTAGAGCTCAGAAACAAGGAGCTTCCTATCTCTAGGGCAGCATATGGAAAAGAGAAGGAAAGAACTTCATTCCAATCCTGATGCTTGGGTCTCTATAAATAGTCTTCTAAACACTAAAATTTAAAAAAAAAACTGAAAAATTAAAAAGTCTGGGTTTTAATCATACTTTATTTAACCAAACTTCTGTATGTTCACAACACAGCATAAAGAGAGCACTTTCAAAGATGATCAGCAAGCTTTCTCCATCAGTTCCCAACTGGAGCTGGGACTATTCTGTTATCTCAATTCTCTTAAAAACAGTGAGCAAGTAGGAGAGAGAGAGAGAGAGACAGAGAGAGACAGAGAGAGACGGAGAGAGATTGTCCTTAGGAGGTATGCATGAAGCAACAATTACATTTTTTACTTAATAGGATCTTCTGTCCAAATCACTTGAGTAGCATGGCTATTTTTCATCACCAATGTTTTTCCAGCTTTATTGAGATATAATTGACATTGTAACATTGTATAAATTTAACGTCCATAATTGCCATCTCTTTTTTTGTGCCAAGAACATTTAAGATCTACTCTTGCCAACTTTCAAGTGTAGAGTACAGTAAGTACTGTTATCTATAATCACTATGTGGTACATCAGATCCCCAGAATTTATCATCTTCTAACCAGAAGTTTGTACTCTTTGACCCACATCTCCTCATTTGCCCTACTCCCTCCTAATCTTTTTTTAAGTTAGATTCCTCTGGGAATTCTAGTCCATCCTAATTTACTGACTTCACATGAATATTGCAGAAGTTTAGATTTTCTTGAAGATAAACATACATTAAATATCAGTTCATTAAAGTTTAATTGGTTGGTTTTTTCTAGTCTAGTAAAAGCGGTAAGTCTGTCTTTCTAACCAGGGAGGACAAGGATTTAGGTAAGAAAAAGAAAAAAATGGAATAAAAACCACCAATAAAATTGGGACTTGAAGGTAAATTTACAGTTGCAAAGCACATCTTTAGGATATTTTTCAACAACCTGAGTAAAATTGATATTCACATGAGGCCAAAAAGAGCGCAAACCCAAAGCATAAAGTTGATGGCTTCTGAGCAGCAAATCATCAGCAAATCCCAGGTGGGTAAGACAAGAGAGAAAAGGGGACAAAAACACCAAGCTGCAGTAGGTCTTTTGTCTTTTAATGCTTGCAACGCTGTTCCTCAGTGTTCCTTTTGGTTAAGGTCAGCAGCAGCCCCCAGAGCAGCAGTCAGATCCTTCAGCCTGTTGGCTGCTGCCACTGCTACAGCATTTAGAGCTCTGGTGTCTGTGGCGGTGGGACCTGCGTTGCCTGTGGTGGCTCAGACAGCAGCCACCACCCCCAGAGCTACAGCAGCCTCCGCCCCCAGAGCTGGAGCCACAGCCGGAAGAGACTGGGGGGCACTTGGGTGGACATTTAGGGGGACATTTAGGGGTGGGACACTTTTGCAGGCATTTGGGAGGGGGTTGGCACTGCTGCTGGTTCTGCTGACAGGACATCTTGGTGGGATTTCAGCCAACCTGAATGAGAAAACAGAAACATACCCAGAATTAACCTTCAGAGGCATTAAATTTCTCCCTCTTTTGAAATCCTTCCGCAGGGTTGGGGAAGGATATCTAAAATATGTGCACATCTTCGTTATCCATTCATCAGTCAATGGACACTTGGGCTGCGGTGTATATATATATGTGTATATATATATATATATATATATATATATATATATATATATAGACTATCACTCCGCCATAAAAAGCATGAAATCTTGACATTTCCAACAACATGGATGGAGCCAGAGAGTATAATCCTAAGTGAAATAAGTCAGTGATAAAAAGACAAATGGGCGCCTGGGTGGCTCAGTCGGTTGAGCGTCTGACTTCTGCTCAGGTCATGATCTCGCAGTTCGTGAGTTCAAGCCCTGTGTCAGGCTCTGTGCCGACAGCTGGGAGCCTGGAGCCTGTTTTGGATTCTGTGTCTCCCTCTCTCTCTGACCCTCCCCCATTCATGCTCTGTCTCTCTCTGTCTCAAAAAATAAATAAACATTTAAAAAATTAAAAAAAAAGACAAATACCCTATGATTTCATTCATATGTGGAATTTAAGAAATAGAATGAGGAAAAAAAAGGGGGGTGGGAATAAAGAGAGAGGCAAACCAAGAAAAAGACTCTTAGCTATAGAAAACAAACTGATGTTACCAGACGGGAGAGGGGTGGGGGGGATGGGTGAAATAGGTGATGGGGATTAAGAGTGCACTTGTTGTGATGAGCATCAGGTGATGTATGGAAGTATTGAATCACTATATTGTACACCTGAAATTAATATAACACTATGCTAACTGGAATTTAAATAAAAACTTTAAAAAAAAGATCTAAGTGTATGTAAACATAGGTGTTGAAGCATATGGTAATAGCTCTGTTGTTAACTCATTGAACCTATACTAGGTTTAGTGTGTATTTCAAGTAACATCTTCATTCATGAAGATATAAGTGTTTGTAAACTTATGTGTAGCAGCCTGTGTGAATAGACTTACCAACCTCATTGAAACTACTACTTTACTTTTTTAGAGTGGTCTACAGTTCTTGATTCTTTTTTTTTAATTTTTTTAATGTTTATTTATTTTTTAGAGAGGGAGAAAAAGAGAGAGAGAGAGAGAGAGAGAGAGAGAGAGAGAGAGTGTGTGTAAGCAGGGGAGGGTCAGAGAGAAGGAGACACAGAATTTGAAGCAGCATCCAGGCTCCGAGCTGTCAGCACAGAGCCCGACGCAGGGTTCAAACTAACGAGGTGTGAGATCATGACCTGAGCCAAAGTTGGACACTTAACCAACTGAGTCACCCAGGCGCCTCCACAGTTCTTGATTCTTAAGTGATTAAGAACAGCAGCTGAATTCATACATCAAGCAATATCCAAATGCTAGAATGAAATACTAGAATGGATATCTCACGTCCTTTCAAAGACATATTGAGTCCATATATATTGAGATATATATATGTCATAGATGTGTGTGTATGTGTCTGTGTCTGTGTGTATGTATATATGTGTACACACACACACACACACACACACAGTATAAATTGGGGATCTGCACAGTCAGGGAAAAGCTTCCTTCAGAGCAATGGGCTCAGTGTTAGCAGGCCACTCACTGCAAGACTGTATAGTTCTTGGTCATATATCATCTCTGTCTCTGACCACATATATCACCTCCCCCTCTGACCACTAGCCCTCCTAAGTGGTTCCTGCTTGGTCCAGAGCATCAGTCCTGATTTTCTGTCCATGCCCACTGTTCTGTTCCACTCCACGCTCCAGTCTGCCCCTCTCCCAGAATGGCATTCCACCTCCATCTCCACACTGCCCAGTGCCCCCCGGGGTCTCATAGAAACACTCACCCTGGTCTCAGACAACCGCAATCATGTCCCTGAGGAAGCTGAGCAGATGAGGTGCCAGCAGCAGGGACACCTTTTATATGGGCTCCAGGGCTGGGCTTCAGGTGAGCCATGCTTCTGGAAGGAGCAGGACGTGGCTCTTGCACAAGCAAAGCATGTGCAGGTTCTTCCTGACATTCCGTAGCCCATTGGTTCTTTCCACACTGAGCTAGAAGTGGGAACTCCCAACCTCAGGCAGCCTCAGGCAGGGCTTTGGGGGAACAAATATATATGTGGCATTCTGTAAATCATACTCTTCCCCTTGGCTCTGGTTCAGGTTTGTGGAGACCAAATTGCTGCTAGATAGAGTATGCTAGCACCGTGGTCTTTAAAATTCCTTTTCTAAGGAGGTTATGAATGCCTGTCTTTCAACCTCTGTCTTAAACTCACCCTTGTCTATCTTTAAGAAATATCCCTTTGGCCTAGATCCACCTCCACATTGGGATCCAGTAGCTTCTACGCAAGGTTTACCAGGTGCCATGAGGCTTTTCTTCCCAACAGGTTCAGTAATGTTTGGTCTAGTGTCGCAGTCCAGTAATGGGCTGGACAGCCAATGTGTGCATCCCTTCCCAACTCTGCATTCAGTGCTCTCAGTTTGGTAGCTTGAAATCTGCCATGGTGGAAATATTTGCATCTTTGAAATTGGCACCAATTCACATTCCTTTTTTTTTTTCCCAGAAATCCCACTACTTAAACATTTACCAAGATACCACTTCCCAGGGCTCAATCCACTCCCCTGGAGTAAACATTACTCTTTTCATTGGGTCAAGTCCATGAATCTGTGTGTGGGAATAAAGCCTTCAATCAAGGCACCAAAAATCTTTTACAGAGCTGCTTCTCTAAGAATCCTTCAGATTGGATCTTGGAGGTTAGCATATTTGTACTTGTACTTGGGTCAGCCTAGGGAGGTGGAGATATAAAATGGTCTTATGTATGGGCACGTCTTGATTCTTGTTGAGAGTTGTGTCATGACTCTGCTCTGTCCCATGGAGTCCCCCCATGGAGACAACAATGAGAAGTCTGGTAGCCCTGTCTATGTTTCCACTAAGTTATAACCCTTCTCAGAAAGTCTCCCTCCCTCCTCTCCTTTCCTCCGATCTCTCTCTCTCTCTCTTTCCCTCCCTCTTTCTCCTCCAATATGTCTCTCTCTTTCTCTTGTTCACATACATGGACACACACACACACACACACACACACTCACTCACACACACAGAGACATAGGCACACATGCACCATGGTAACCATTAAGGAAACGCATGAGTTTTCTTAACATACAAGAAAATTAGGATACGGAAAGAGTTCTTCCCATAATTAGAAAAACAAACTAAAAAATGACACAAAAACATAACCCTTTCTTCTATCTCAGACCACAGACACCTAAGATGAGAAAATTTAGTGTTGAATGCTCCCAATTATGGAAAGTTCCTCTTGATAGCCAACTCTTTCCATGTATTTTCATAAGATACATTTGTTTATGTACAAATAAACAAAATACCTCTCACAAAGTACCTTCTCACAAAGTACCTCTAGAAACATCTATCATGAAAAATAGGTGCCTGATGATGACAAGGTTGATACTAGTGTTTTGATGATGAATGTGATACCAAGGACAAAGATGATTCAGTTCCAAGCTTGCATTCCTTCCCTGCAAGGACCAGGAACTAACTGCCTTTGTGTAACTTGGGCAACAAACTCAGAATGCATGTGCTGGGTAGGGTGGGAAAGAGTTTCCTGGCAAGCATCACTCTAGGAATGGCCTTCTGTCACTCAATTTTACAATACTCTCTGGCATACAGTACAGTGATTTACCATGTCTATACGTTATGCTATGCTCACCACTAGTGTAGTCACTGTCTGTCACTATACAACATTATTACACTATTATTGACTATATTCCCTATGCCGTACTTTTCACCCATATGACTTATTTATTTCATGACTAAAAGTGTGTACCTTTAACCTTTAGTATTCACTAATGTCTGCACAAGTAAGCATCATAAGCAAAGTGACTAATAAGCAGAAAAAAATAATAGGAAGGCTCAAGAGTGTGACCACTTGCAAGAGTGTGACCACCATGTTTGTTTCAGAGGTTCAAGATCTTGGGAAAGATGCAGAATCAAGAGGCAGAATCTCAGAGGTGCCTGGGTGGCTCAGTCAGTTAGGCACTGGACTTCAGCTGAGGTCATGATCTCATGGTTCATGGGTTCGAGCCACGCATCAGGCTCTGTGCTGACAGCTCAGAGCCTGAAGCCTGCTTCAGATTCTGTGTCTCCCTCTCTCTCTGCTCCTCCCTTGTTCAAGCTCTGTATCTCTGTCAAAAATAAATAAGCTTAAAATTTTTTTTGGAAAAAAAAAAAAGAGGCAGAGTCTCCTAACAGGATGGACTTAGGGGCAGCAGTGAGATCTCTAAGACTTATGTTGATGTTTTTGATGGACCAGATGAGGAAGATAAGGTTGAAAAGGTAAAATGTAGGCACAGGCCCTAACTAACTTGTAACCCAATAATTTTTAAGTAATTTTGTTCCCTTTATCCGTAGCAGGGAGCCATAGTTCCAAGTGTGGGAGCAGAGTCCAATTTCTGGCCTTACTACCACCTTCACTTGTGACTTTGCAACAGTGACGTCACCTCTCCACACCTCAGTTTCTTCAGCTGTCCTCCTTCCAAACTCAAAGAATCAGTCTTCCAAAGACCTCAAATGTTATTCAGAAAAGTATGTACATAACTGTCTCAACAAATTCTAAAAAATACTTAATAAAATTCAATATTAGATCTCAAAAAAAGATCTTAGAAAATTCTGAGAAATAAGATTATCTGTGAGATGATGAACACAATTTGTTTCACATAAGCAAAAATCATAATGTGCCAATTACCGTTATAAATTAGTTTGCTGAAATTTTAACAAATTAAATAGTATAGAAACATGTATATGATATATATGTAAAAGAAAGAATGACACAAAACTATCATCAAAGTAAAATAAAATAATTGATCTGAATATTGTTAGAATTAGTAAGAAAATTCTGTCAATTGGCCACATGCTATAAATAGGCAAACCCTGGGTTCAGTCTATGAGCTCAAGTCGCCCTTTATGTAAAGCCACTAACCATGAAATATTTAAATCACCTGAATAAAAATTATTCAGGACTCATATGAATGAACCTAGAAAGTCACCTACAAAAGAGTTGAATTATGAAGAATCATGCCATTCTCTTCTAAGGGAAGAGCAATTTATATAATTAATAAAATAACCAATCAAATTTGTAGCATTTGTTAGAGACACAAATGACTACATTATGTAACTTAATGAATTTCAAAATCACATGTGAGCAATAAGAAAATATAAGAGCTTAGAGATAAACTGGTAATAGTTATTTAAAAATTCACAAAATAGAGGGGCACCTGAGTGGCTCACTCAGTTGAGCGGCTGACTTCAGCTCCAGTCATAATCTCATTCGTGGGTGAGCCCTGCTTTGAGCTCCCACTGTCATCTCAGAGCCTGCTTCAGATCCTCTCTTTCTGCCCCTCCCCCACTTGCACGTGCTCGCTGGCTCTTTCTCTCTTTCTGTCTCTCTCAAAAATCAACAAACATTGGGGTGCCTGGGTGGCTCAGTCAGGTAAGCATCTGGCTTTGGCTCAGGTCATGATATCGCGGTTTGTGAGTTCAAGCCCTGCATCCAGCTCTGTGCTGACAGCTCAGAGCCTAGCGCCTGCTTTGGATTCTGTGTCTCCCTCTCTCTCTGCTCCTCCCCTGTTCATGCTCTGTGTCTCTTTTTCTCTCAAAAATAAATTTAAAAAATGAATAAACATGTTTTTTTAATTCACAAAATAGAGAATTCAAAGAAACAATAAATATTTGGAAAAACGTTGACTCTCCCAAATAAAGAAATACAAATGAAAACAATAAAATATAATTTTATACCCATCATTGATTATTTTAAAGAGATACTCTCCAATTCTGTGTTAGAGCCATTAAAACCACCCTCTTACATAGTTCTGTTATAAAATCTTTATAATGAATTCTAAATTGGGACATTGAATCTTAGAAAATATTCTAAAATTCAAACAAAACTTCAGAATTTTAAGATGTTAAGCTTTGTGTTATTTACAATCATAAACACACAAACCATCTCTAGAACAAGGGTAGAAAAATAAAATGTTGATTAAATAAGAAGTGGTCATGATATAGGAGGTGATACCTTGAAGACTCTGCTACTGTGTCTGGGTCTATCCACTCCTGGTCTGAACCCTCTGCCCCAACAGATGCATCCCTGCTTTTGCTGCCATCATCTGAAGTAGCTCTGACTTGAAGATTGAATGGATCTCGCATTTGCTTCACATGGCAATGGAAGAGGTACACAAAATTAAAGATCTCATTATAACAGTTTCTGAGGATCCCAGCTCTGAGAAGGGGCTTCAATAAAATGGAATAAAACACAACTCTGATCATACAATTTGAACTTTATTGTTGAATAAGGTTAAAAGATCAAGAGCAAGTCTGGTTCCATACTAAACTTTGGGGATTATAAATCCACTGAGAATTCCAGCTGGAAAACCTCTTTAGTCTACATAAAGCATGATGAACCCAGGAGGTAGAGGGTAAAAAGATCAACAAAGAGAAAAAAGCATCTGGCCTGGGAAGGCCCAGGAATATCTGGCTTTTCCTTCTTTGCTCTTCAGTGGTCCCCAAGGTCGCTAGTCAGCAGCAACCCACAGAGCCCTGGCAGCAGCTGGAGCCTCCAAGGACTCACATTCATAGTGCCGGCTCTGAAAGAAGAGACGGGGCCTGTAGTGACCCAGACAGCTACTGCCACCCCCAGATATGAAGCCACTGTAGGAAGAGACTGGAGGGTGACATGAGGCTGGGCACTGGGGTGAGGAACGCTTTGGAGGGGTTGGTATTGCTGCTGGTTCTGTTGGCAGGACATCAATAGAGCAGAAGTCCAATACTGAGAAAGAATACAAAATATTTTCATGTGCACTAAGCTAATCTAAGTAGTGTTACACCCCACTTTTACATCTTTTCGCCTAAAAATGAGTTAACCTTAGAAAACATTTAAGAAGTCATCCTGCAATTTCAATAAGTTTTATGTTGATCTATGCACTAAAGACAATGTTCTTTCATTCCACTTCCCAGATGAATTCTGTGTCTGGAGGGAATTAAGAGAGAGTGGCACCAGCCTTTCCAGACTTGCATGAGGACCCTGTACCTGGGTAGAAAAGGGCACTCTTCAGAGACGCGCCTTTAGGAAGTGAGTCCCAGAGCAAAGCTGACATAGACTTAAGTACAGCTACTCTTCCCCATCCAGGAAAAGTGCCAGTTCCAGATGAGGCTCCTGACAAGTGTCATCAAGAAACATGGCATTTCTCGGAGCACCTGTGTGGCTCAGTAGTTAAGTGTCCAACTTTGGCTCAGGTCCTGATCTCACTGTTCATGAGTCTAAGCCCCATGTTGGGCCCCATGCTGACAGCTCAGGAGGCTGAAGCCTGCTTCGGATTCTGTGTCTCCCTCTCTCTCTGCCCCTTCCCCACTCATGCTCTCTCTCTCAAAACTAAACAAATACTTAAAAATTAAAAAAAAAGAAACATTGCACTTCTATATTCCTATGTTAAAAAGTTGATTGTATTTTAGATACAAATAAAACAAATTCATTTCATATGTTTCCTCAAATATCACCTTCTCATGGCTGTATGATGGCTCCACCCATTCCTCCTCTGAAAACTCACCAGTTATGTCTCCATTCCTGCCCAAAATCTACCCAGGGCTTCCAAAAACATTCACCCTGGGCAGTGTTGTTTGCAGGTATCAGGACAGTGGGCAGGTATCAGGACATCTTTTATAGGAGAGCCAGATGTAGGCTCTGAGGTGAGCTATGGCCCTGGGTGAGGCAGATGGCAGCATCACACAACTGCTCTGTGTGCTGGGTTATCCCTGACATTCACCTGCTCCTTGCTCTGTCTCCTAAAGTCCTCCATCCAGCTGCCCTAAGACTATGGTCTCCAGTTGCCCAAAGCTAGAGTCAGGGTTCCTGACTGGGCATTTCTCAAGATAGAATCCCAATGACTGAGCCTTGGGACCATGTTCTGTTTGCTCAGGTCACCATAATCTTATATCTAGTATCACAAGGCATGGTATGTGACTGGCAGTTCTTATCTGGGTCATCTGAAAACATAAAGCAGATGTATAGTTGTTCAAGGACAAAGTATTATATAATAAGAAGACAGAGCCATGACTGCCAGTGGGTTATTGTAAATTAAGGCTCAAAACTATCATAATATAATTGGAAATGATATATATGTATTGGCTGATGTGGAGAACAAAGACTAAAGAAATGTAGGAAAAATTAAATTTCTTTACAACTTGCAGCCCATTTATAAATATTTGGGGCAAGCAGAGTGACCATCCTCAAGGAACTTACAACTATCTTATTGTTAAGGTTTTGCTAAAGGCAAAAAGCAAACTTAGCTTGACATTAGCCAGACCTCCAGGATCCTCTAAGTCTTTAACATATGAAAATCCTTTGGTAAAATTCCCTTATCTCTACCCCCACAAGTTATTTTTTGACAGTCATCCTTCAAACATATGCTCCCCGATATATATATATATATATATATATATATATATATATATATACATATCTGAAGGGTCTCATGACTAAGGTTTTGCTGTACAGTAGTAAATGACCTTATCTTAACAGCACTAGCCCCTCAAGGCCGTGGAACCCTTGTGTCCAAATTCCTTAGAGACTTATGCTATCCCTAAACCCCACAACTAAAAAGTATATAATGAATTGCTCCTCACAGTTACAGTGCAGTCCTTTCTGAGCACAGATCCTGTCCCCATGCTTTAATAAAACCACCTTTTTGGACCAAGATGTCTCAAGAATTCTTTCTTCACTGCTCCTGAACCCCCACGTTACATCACATCACTGGGTAAACAGTAAAACTCAGTTATTTAGAGTTGAGGGGTCCCCAACCATGAAAATATTGCAGTACATGTTCTCAGTGTTACAGAACCAGGCTGAAACGCTGGCGGAAAAACCAAATGGCACTTGGAGATCATGGTGGATTGGAGATTTATTTAACACCAGCGGGCTCAGAGGAGACTGTTTCTCAAAGGTCTGAGCCCAGAATGCAAGTGGGGAGGGTAATTTATAGCCAACAGCCTCCATATCTGTGGGAGTTTTCACACGCACAGCAAACAAAGGAAGAAGAAACCGGAGGAGGGGTCTCTAAGCTAGAGACCAGAGTTTGTTTTAGTCCAGTCAGCCATCTTTGGTGTACTTTATCCACTTCTCCAACATTCCCCCCTTTGATGCATTTAAAAAAAAAAAACTTTTAGTAGGCATCACCTTTCAGTTTTACAGGTTGGTACTTTCAGAAGGCTAAGATATGTGCAGTAGTTTGGCAAGCAACAGCGTTTTCAATAAAACGTACCATGGCATTCAGTATACAGGGGTCAATGGATACAAGTAAAATTATGGAGAGGAGGGCCCCACCAGGGCAGGTAGCCAGGATGCCCAATCTGTGAGATCCCATCCTTTCCACTGATTGATACTTTCCTGTTGTCTACATTGAATTTTTTCCTTGAGTTCCTTAACCTTAGTTGTAACTATTCCTGACTGGTTTATGAAATAGCAACATTCCTCCCCCAGAAATATGCAATTCCCTCCTTTTTCTGAAGTGAGGAAGTCGAGGGCTTGCCTATTTTGGAGGGTCACTGCCACCAGAGAGTTTATTTCGCTTTGTAAGGTTACCAGAGAATCTGCCACCTGTTCCATGTCTTCATTTAGCTCTTGAGATAGTCTATGGTATAGTCCAATGGATGAATCTATGCCCCCTATTCCGGTTCCTATTCCTGTCACTATCAGAACAGGTAGCAGGACTGCCTATTTAGCCTGGGACTTGGGGCTAAAGGCTGTTAGGTGCTGATCTTCAGTGTATACTGATATCTCTGGGGTTAGGAAGACAGAATAACATATCTGAGTCCAGTTGGCCTCTAAGCATCGGTAGGCTGAATTAGAACATAGATACAACACCCCAGGGGTTGAACATAGGGTTGCATTACTCTTTAAGGTTATATTTCTTCCGTATAGAGAGGTACCGTTCATCACCACTACTGTGGTGACTGCGGCGGCAGTGACCACAGTGGCAGTGGCGGCACCGACTGTGGTGGTGACTGTGGCAATAGCTACTGTGGCAGTGGCGACTACTGTGGTGGCAACTGTGGCAGAAATGGCTGTGGTGGCAGTGACTGCAGTGGCAACTGTGGCGCCGGCTGCAGCACAGACCGCGGTGGTGACTGTGGTCTTGGTGGCGAGACAGATGGGGGAGGAGTTTCAAGCTCAGGGGCAGTGGGGAGGGAGCTTGGTGAGTCATAAGGAGGTGGAAAGACAATATCTTCCTGTGCATCTCCTTTAAATATTAGAGGAGTGGTGCGTTGCTTCTTTGGCTTCCTGGGTGAGCCTCCGGATAAAGTGGCTAAAACCTTTGCCTGGCTCTGTTTGCTAACGATGAATCACACCCAAGGCGGGGGGGATTTTGGACAATTTCAGGCCAGGAGTCAATGTATGGAAATTGATCAGAGTGGCCTGGGTTCCCTGTGACTATTAGCCAAACCTGCTGCACTATTTGAGCATCTAATGTCCCTTCTGGGGGCCATCTTACATTGAATATGGGCCATTCTAGTTCACAAAAGGTCCTTAACTTCTTGAGTGTCATTTTCACCCCATAATCTCCTGAAAATCCCTTTTTAAAATTTTTGAGCATGACCTCTAAAATCATAGGCTTACACTGTTTTGATCCCATTATTAATTTCTTTCTCCTGTTTGGTGTCACAAAGACAAAGGGACGGTATCCCCTCGGATGAGAGGACCAATCAGATACTCTTCTAGTTGTGTTCCCAAGGGTAACTTTAGGTGAGGTTTGGCCATAAGGGACTCAGCTTTGTGACATGCGATCAGAATCTGATCCGATACTGCCCTAGACCTTATACGCTCACCACAACACAGGACAGCCCATTCAGACTCCATAGACTTTTGGGGACCTTAAGAGTGACTGTCCGTGGAGGCACAAACTTGAAATCAACTGGCAAGCCTGGCTGAGTAGCACATTCACACACACACACACACACACACACACACACACACGAGTCTATTACATTCCCTCCCACAAAATTCTCTACCTGTGAGACCTGTTAAGGCCTCCAGGAATTGATCCGGTCCCCCTTCCACCCTTTTGGGTGGGCCTGACTTCTTTGGGGCCTGGCCTTACCGGTTCCAAGATCGGGTCCAGGTCCTCACCTACCAGGTCTCTTTGAGTCTGTGCAGGAACAATTGAGCTGGGCCAGCCAGAGGCAACTGAGAAGGAGACGGCTGAAATTCAGGCAGGGCGTGCCTTCTCCCTTGCCATCTCTCACTAGTCACCGCCTCGCTGTTTTCCCAAACCGGTGGCAACAATGGGCCAGCGCGGTTGGGTTTCCCAGTCAGAGAACCAAGTGTGATATGGAACCAGGCTGGAATGCTGGCAGAAAAACCAAGTGGCACTCTGAGATCTTGGTGGATTGGAGATTTATTTTACACGGCAGGCTCAGAGGAGACTGTTTCTCCAAAGGTCTGAGCCCAGAATGCAAGTGAGGAGGGTAATTTATAGCTGACAGCCTCCGTATCTGTGGAGGTTTTCATGCGCACAGCAAACAAAAGAAGAAGAACCCGGAGGAGGGGGTCTCTAGCTAGAGACCAGAGTTTGTTTTAGCCCTGTTGGCCATCTTTGGCGTACTTTATTTACTTCTCCAACACCAGAAAACAAGAAAGGCTAAAGGCAGTTAAATTTCTTTTTTTTTTCTTTTTTTTTTTTAATTTTTTTTTTCAACGTTTATTTATTTTTGGGACAGAGAGAGACAGAGCATGAACGGGGGAAGGGCAGAGAGAGAGGGATACACAGAATCAGAAACAGGCTCCAGGCTCCGAGCCATCAGCCCAGAGCCCGACGCGGGGCTCGAACTCACAGACCGCGAGATCGTGACCTGGCTGAAGTCGGACGCTTAACCGACTGCGCCACCCAGGCGCCCCTAAAGGCAGTTAAATTTAGACCCCGAGACTTTTGGGGTAGGTCCTCTGCAGGTTTATCTCCCTTCATCCCCTGTCCTTCCTCCCCCTCTGCTCATTATTTTCAGCCAGATTCTCTGAATGGTGTTCCTTCCCTCTGAGAGGAGGTTCAGGACCTCCCTCCTGCATCAGTGGCCAGTGTGTGTGTTTGGGGGTTGGGGGTAGCTCCACACTGTCACAATTTTCCCTTATCCATAAGGCTAGGTCGGGGTAGCTGTCTCCAGGGAGACCCTTATCATGCCCAAATGCCACAGTGAATCAGCCTTTTATAATTGCTTTCTGAGAACCCCAGCCTGGGTGCCTCACCTACTCTTCCCCCTCAGATTTGCCTCAGAGCACTTGGCCTTTGCTGTTGTTAGAGCCCTTGGAAGTGACATACTGGGTACCAGCGTATGAATTTTCATGTTGAAAGTCACTCTTACGACTCTTCCAAGTATACTGGATCACAGCTGGTGAGACTGTAGTTCTGTTTCCAGATACTCTGGGATTCAACTACCTTTTCTAGACGACCATACTCCAAAAGGGAAAAAAATGTCAGATAATAATGATTAGGTGACCAGACCTTGAAACAAGACTGCTTGGGTTGGAGTCCCTACCATGCAACAGCTGGGTGACCTTGAGCTACTTACTTAACTAGTTTCCTACCTTCCTCAGTTTCTACCTTGCTTTTCTTTGCATGCAGACTATTCATTTTCATTTGGAGTTGATATATGTATTTTGAGAAAGAGAGAGAGTGAGTGTTATGCCCAGAATTCACGATCCCCAAAGACCACCACGGAGCTGAGTCCAATGCAAAAGCAAAGAGCCTTTATTTGAGCTAGCTCAAGCTCAATCCCCTACCTGCACTGATGCAGCGGTGAGATGCCAGAGAGAGCCAGCGAGTTTCAAAAGCACAAAGGTTTTTATAGGGGTCTAGGGGCAGTTGGTGAGGTAATGGCTGTGGCCTTAGCCAACTGGCTGGAGAAGGGTCGTGGCCTCAGACGATTGGCTGGGGAAGGGTTGGAGTCCCGTTATGCAGGTTGCCGGGCGTGTTTTGATCAGGAAGTTTGAATGGGTGAGCAGGAGGTTATTCAAGGGGAGGAGGTTTGAGGTTTCTGCAGTTTTCCTGGAAAGGGGGCCATGTCGGGGACATAGTCACTCAAGATGGAAGACACAGAACACGATGGAATCAGCCGGCGTAGGTCCGCTCTTTCATGAGCACAGAGGAGGGGCAGAGTGAGAGAATCATAAGCAGGTTCCAGGCTGATAGCTAGAACTTGGGGAACTGTGAGATCATGACCTGAGCTGAAATCAAGGGATGGACAGATGCTTAACTGAGCCACCCAGGCTTCCCTGAAGGTTATTCATTTTATGTTGATTTCACAACCTGCTGTTTTGCTAACTCTTTTTGTTTTTTGGTAGCAGTACCATTGACTTCTAAGGGTATTCTGGCTATATCATTACTTCATTTGCAAATAGAGTTAATCTTACCTTATTCTTTCAAATTCTAATGTCTCTAATTGTTTTCTCTTGTATAATTTCATTGGCTAATATCTTAAATACAATGTTGAAAGGCATTGGAGATAGTGAGCATATTTTTTTCTGAATCTAATGTAGGAATTTCTAGATTTTCCCCAGTTCCATTCTGGATTTTGGCCTGAATTATATGTATTTAAGGCATGATTTTTTTTTAACTTACAAGTGTAAGTGTCTCTTAGTTTTCTTATTTTCTTTTTTTTTTATTTTTTTTTAATGTTTATTTATTTTTGAGACAGAGAGAGACAGAGCATGAACGGGGGAGAGGCAGAGAGAGAGGGAGACACAGAATCCGAAGCAGGCTCCAGGCTCCGAGTCATCAGCCCAGAGCCTGACGCGGGGCTCGAATTCACGGACCGCGAGATCGTGACCTGAGTTGAAGTCAGACGCTTAACCGACTGAGTCACCCAGGCGCCCCTAGTGTTCTTATTTTCTAAATATTCACTGATTTATTTCATTGTAGTCAGAGAACAGTATCTGTATTCTTTATAATACGGGATTTTCTAAAGATGATCTTCGCAGACTTACAACAGTCTTTTTTGCATGAAAGCTTTGTGGACATTTGAAGATTAGCTGCATTCTCAACTGTCAGGTCAAGTGTTCAGTACATTTATTAGATCTGCCTTATTGAGTGTAAGTTTAGATTCTTTCTATCTTTCTTTAGTGGGTGCTCTTTATTCCTCATGTACCCTGTAATTTCTGTCCCATACAAGGTTCTGTATAGTAATTGGTGTATATAGTTATAATATTTTCAATGTTAATAATTTCCCTTAGCAAAACAAAATGTCTTTAAAACACTTTGAAACTGGAATTTTACATCATCAAATAGATTGATGAGGGAGTAGAAGAAAAGCTGAGGACAAAGCACAAGCTACAACACGTCCACCCCCAAGGGATGTGTGTGACATTCCTCAGGCTCTTCTGGCTGCCCAAGGACAAAGGAAAGGGGGAAACAAATGGTTAACTGATAGAGATCACAGTCGTGCAGGACAGAAGTCTCCATCAGTTCACATATATCTTAGTGATGAGGTTTTGGAGTGGTGGTGGTGTTATGCCCAGAATTCGTGATCCCCAAAGACCACTAGGGAGCCGAGTCCGATGCAAAAGCAAAGAGCCTTTATTCGAGCTAGCTCGAGCTCAATCCCCTACCTGCACCGACGCAGCGGTGAGATACCAGGGAAAGAGAGCGAGTTTCAAAAGGACAAAGGTTTTATTGGGGCCTGGGGGCAGTTGGTGAGGTAATGGCTATGGCCTCAGCCGATTGGCTGGGGAGGGGTCCTGGGGAAGGGTCCGGCAGGTGAGGGAGGGTTTACTCGAGGGGAGGAGGTGTGGTCAAGGTGAAGGACACAGAACAAGATGGAGTCAAGGGAGGAGGTGTGGTCAAGGTGAAGGACACAGAACAAGATGGAGTCAAGGGGAGGAGGTGTGGCCAAGGTGAAGGACACAGAACAAGATGGAGTCAAGGGGAGGAGGTGTGGTCAAGGTGAAGGACACAGAACAAGATGGAGTCGGCTGGCGTAGGCCCGCCCTTTCATTGGTCCATAGCTGACAGCCAAGGAAAAAATTCTTGAGACGTTTATTTGTGCAAAAAGGTGATTTCATTAAAGTACAGCAACAGGACCCGTGGGCAGAAAGAGCTGCACTAGGGTTGTGAAGAAAGACTGGTTATATACTAGAGTTGGGAGAGGTAAAGCCAGAAGGGAGGCCTCCAGAGGGACTTTGATGTGCTAAAGAGGACTCCTAAGATACCTGAGGCCTTGCTATGGTCAACCTAAGGTTGATTTCCCTCTAATAACG
The DNA here is from genome assembly GCF_018350175.1 of Felis catus. NCBI lineage: Eukaryota > Metazoa > Chordata > Mammalia > Carnivora > Felidae > Felis > Felis catus. The sequence goes on along the minus strand of NC_058375.1, from coordinate 107,076,125 downwards.
TATTAACAGTATGACAGTAGGGGGTTCCTGGAGAAATGTTGCTTCAAGTATCTGTCAATGGGCTGCAGGTTATAAAGAAATTTACTTTTACCTGCCATTTCCTTCTTGTCTTTGTTCCCCACATCACTATGGAGGGGAGGGTGATATTAGGGGCTCCAGGAAACTGAGTCTGTAGATTTCTGGAGATTAAGCTTCTGATAAGATTGCCTTTTTCTTATCATTTACTAAGATATTTGTAAACTGATGGAGACCCATGTCCTGTATGGCTGTGATCTCTATCAGTTAACCAATTGTTTCCTTTCCTTTCCTTTGTCCTTGGGCAGCCAGGAGTGCCTGAGGAATATCACACACATCCCACATGGGGGAGGGGGTGCTAGCTTGTATTTTATCCTCAGCTTGCCTTATTCTCCCTCATCAGTAGGTATAGTTAAATTTCCTTATAACCTGCGGCCCACTGACAAATACTTGCAAATACAGAGTATAACATTTCTCTAGGAACCGCCCCCCCCCACAGTCCTAATGTTAATACCTTACTAGAAGAAAACCACCTTAGCTTGACAATAGCAGGCCTCAGGTATTTTAGGAGTTGTCGTTAGCACATCAAAGTCCCTCTGGAGACCTCTCTTTTGTCTATAACTCCAAAGTATATAACCAGTCTTTCTTCACAATCCCAGCACAGCTCTTCCTGCCCATGGGTCCTGTCCCCATGCTTTAAAAAAATCACCTTTTTGCACCAAAAATGTCTCAAGAATTTTTTTTTCTTGGCTGTCAGCTTAGGACCCTTACCACCACTCCAAAATCCCATCAAGATGACAACTGTTACTTTCTTACTGTTTACATTTACCTCATGTACATTCTTCTGGCCCTTTATTTTCCACTTTCTGAATTACTTGGTTTTAGATGCATTTCTTGAATAGAGCAAAGAGCTGAATTTTTCTTTTTGAGCCAATATAAATTAAAAAATTTTTTTCCAGGCGAATTTGCTTGCATGTATTCTTACAAAATGGTGACATATTGGTCCTAAGTCAGGCACATTATTTTATGAAATTTTATTACCCCCATTTTTTATTGTGTCTTTGATCTGACAACTCTTCCTCAGTATATTTTCTGGAGCTTCCTCTGACATCACTTAACAGGCTAGAGGTCATCTAGTTACTTCCTCAGGAAGAGCTCATCAAGCCAAAATCACTGCAGTCTTGCAACATAGCAGAGTTATGTTGTCTTTCTAGTTGAAGGATGGCTGTTCTGAATCTATAAATTCCTTGATTCACACTTTGTCCCTATCTTGTAGATAGAATGCCTTCTGACATTCGAAAGTGCTGTGGAGATGTCAGAATTCTTCAAATCAGCATTGTACGTTGAATTCTAGAAAGTCACACTGTTTCCTCAGGTCAGAGTTCCATAGAGCGCTCAGGAGATTCCTAGAGCCTAGAATCAGGAGCTTTTTTCTCAGATTATTTTTATGCTAAGAAATCAGAGGTGTCCTGGTCCCTTATCTTGCTTCTAGGAAAAATGTCTCTGCCAAAGGACCCAGTTCAGTATATGCTTTGGGACTCCACAGTTTCTAGGCTGTTCTATCTCTCAGCTCCTCTATGGTCCCCACTCTACTTGCTCTGCTTGACCATCTTCTGGGGCTCTAAGAGTCTACTCCCTTCTGCAATTTCTGAAGGCTGCCAGTGGTCTGTGCCTGGTAATCAGGATGGTGAAGGAAGAGAGAGGAGGAAACAGTGATGCTGACCACTCCTTGTTCAGAGTTTGCCTCCTCCCTACACCAGGCTCGTGGTTCTTTTTGATAATATAGAGGTTCTAAAATTAAGGAAGAGGAGAAAATGAATATTGGAGGCAACTAAATAGTTTTGATCATGGTATGACTTTCTAGTAAAAACAGTGGGACAACTGGACATTTAGAAGCAGTATTCTGGGTGCGCTGCACTGCATCTGACAGAGTAACACCTGTGACCTTCATCACAAAAAGTGAGGAAACTCATACCTATGATGCCTCCATGAATCCAGACATGAGGACATGCCAGTGTCCTAGGGTAAGGGTAGAAAAGTCGATTTAGCAATCGCCTTAGGAGTTTCTAAGGATGTGGCTTTGAAAGGGGCATGCATTGCATTTTGGGGGTGTTGTGGGACACTTTTGAAGGGGAAAACTACTGATTTGGCCGTATCTATAATTGACAAAAAATATGAAAATGTCCAAAGGTAGAACTTTAAGAAAATTCAGTAAAAGGATTCATCAAGCTGGTGGACACCCTTTGCCATGCCTCTTTTCTTCTTCCTGCCTGAGTCTTAGCCCAGACATCACAGGTGGAGCCCCATCACACTGGTGCTCTAGCAATTTTACAGATAGAAGCCAGAACTAAAGATGGAGGAGGAAGGAGGAAAGGAAAAGGAACCCAGAGCTCTGATGACACCATGGAGCTACCAAACATCTCTGGACTACATCTCTCTAGATGTTCAGCATGTGAAATAAAATTAATCCTTTAGTTTATGTAAGCACTGCGATTTTCAGGTTTCTGTTACTAGAAGCCAAACTAAATTTTTAGCACAGACCTATATACAAACATAAAAACAGAGTACACTACAAATGCAGACATGCCAGAGCTTATACCATACATATGTGCAAGAGACAGATAAATAAAGGAGCTCTCATCACAAAAGCATCTCAAGAAAACCTAAGTAACACTGGGGCAAAAAAGCAGTCTGTTCTCACTCCAGAGAAGTCGCTGTAAGTGGACCTGGGTGTCCAGCTCCTGTTAGACCTTCTATGACCTCAGACTACTTAGAATTCCTCATAAAGTGCTCATGTACATGATTTGTATTGGAATTGTTGACGTGCTGTCTTCCCCACTGGTCTAAAAGCTTCATATTCAATCACAATGCCTGTCTCATAGGAGGTACCCAGTGCATACTTGTTTAACAGATAAATAACAGTGGAATGAAAGAATTTTTATAGTGATTACAGGGTAGCAAGTTATGCAAATTAGATATTAACTTACAAGTTTGTTGATGCTATAGCTACTGATGGTGATGATGATGGTGATGTTGGTAACAGCAGTGACAAAATCTTAGTCAGCCAAACCTGCTCTTACTTCCACAGATGCTGCCACCTGGTGGTGGAGAAGGGCATGTTCATTGAAGGTCATAACTGCAATGACACCCAGTCTTTCTCCTGCCCTCACCTCCGAATCCTTGAATACTATGTCAGTGTTTGTGTATCTCTTCTCTTCATGTCAGACATTTAGACTGTTCCTGATTTTTCCTTAACTACAAATGCTGCCATAGACCGACATCTCATAAGTGTCCTCATGTGCATACACAAGTGTTTGAGTAGTTAAGACATCAAAATTTAAAACTGTTGAGATAGAGAATATGTCATTTTTTTTGTTGGAATAGTTATGGAAAATTTATCTGTGACTATATGACATTCCTGTTAATTAACAACACTCCCACCATGGTCTATACAGATAGCTCTTTCTCAGGCTCGGTGTTTAATATCATAAAACCATTGTTTCTAATATTTGCCAAAATGAAGGGCAAAAATGATATCAAGCTATTTATTTAACTTGTAGTCCTCCAAATACCTAAGAGGTTTGGCATGTCATTTTACACATATATTTGCTACATGATTTTCCTCTTTTGTAAAAGTCTCACCCATACACTTGTCTAGTTTTCTTAGGATAATTTTTATATTAACTTATATGAGTTATTTCTATATTCTGAATTTATTTCTTTGATTACAATGTGTGCTAGAAATATTTTCTTTTAATGTATTGCTGATGTTTCAGCCTTTTAAAAAATAGTTGAAAGCAGAGAAAAATTTTGAATGTAGGTACATTTATTAGCCTTTTACTTAATAGTGTTTTCTTTTGTGTCTTGTTTTTAATAGCCCACATTACTCCAAGGTTGTAAAGGTATTCTTGGATGTTTTATTCCATAAACTTTCAGTTTTGATTTTTCATTTAGGTGTTTAAAGTATCTAAAATCTCTTTTGGTGACTACTAAGGGCTTCCATTTTCAAATACCAACTTTGTCATATATTAACTTCCCGTATATTCGTGGGTCTGCTCTCATGCTATATTTTGTTTCACTGATGCATTGGTCTGGTATTTGTTTTTATGGCACTATCAAACAGTTCTAATTATTAAAAACTCTAAATAATTTTTTTAATCTAGTAAATGAAGTTTTCTTTATTCTGTTTTTCTTCATTCTGTTTTCTTTTTTTTCTTTATTCTTTTTTCTGTTTTTATTCTGTTTTTCAATTCAAACTAAGCATTAAAGTTAGGGGAAAAAATAAAACACATAAGGATTAGAAACAACAAAACACAACTTTCATTACTTTAGATGATCTTATTGTGTATGTAGAAAAATCAAGCAAATACATAGATATACTATTAAGATAGAATTTATTGTCTGTACATAAAATGAATATATAAAAATCCGACAATAAGCAGGGAAACTTTTTTAAAGTTCCTGTTATGTTATTGTTAAAAATATCAAGTATTTTAAAATAAATCTAACCTCAAAATTTGAAGACTTGCAAGATATTTTTTAATAAAATTTGAAAGGCACTGAAGATTTAAGTAAATAGAGAAATATATCGTGGAGAAATTCAGGGAAGATGGTGGAATAGGAGGGCGTTGGGCTTACCTCGTCCTGCTGATCACTTAGATCCAGCCACACCTGCCTAAATAACCCAGAAAGCCGCCAGAAAACTAGCACAACGGACTCTCCAGAGCCAAGCATAGACAAGAGGCCCACAGAAGAGGGTAGGAAGGGCAGAGACGCGGTGCACGCTACACGGACTGGCGGGAGGGAGCCGGGCGGTGGAAGGACAGCCCGCGCAGCAAGGCAGAGCCCCAAGTCTGGCTTGCAAAAGCGGAGGGGCTGGACTGCAGGAGTTCTGGCAGCCACCAGCGGGACTTAACGTCTGGAATGTTAAAGGTGAACAGCTCTGCTCTCGGAGAGCGGGGAGGGTGAGAGGACACGGGGAGGGAGAGTTTTTCAGCACTGGAAGACAGAGCTCAGCTCGGAGGGGGAACAAAGGAGCTGGCAAGCGCTATCTCCCTCTCCCATCCCCCAGCCGAAATCCCAAAGGGAACCAGTTCCTGTCACAGAACATGCTTGCACCACGCAAACACCCAACGCTGTGCTTCTGTGGATCCATCCCTCCGGTGGGTCTGCCTCCCTCCTGGCATTTGTTTGTTTTTTTTACTTAAATAAACTTTAAATTTATTCAGGTCGTGATCTCATGGTTTATGAGTTTGAGTCCTGCATCAAGATCTGCATGGACAATTAAGAGCCTGCTCGGGATTCTCTCTCTCCCTCTCTCTGCCCCTTCCCCCCTCTCAAAATAAATGAATAAAATAAAAAAATAAAATAAAAATAAATTTTATATATTTTCTTTTATCTACAATAGGTTTTGAGTGAATAAATTTATAAGTTAGGTAAGTTTACAAATGACAGTTTTGCCATGTAACTTATATTGACTTCAAACTTCAATGATTTCTGAAGTACCTAATATTTTTTATGCATTATGGAATATTTTCATAACTTCTCTCCAATTGGAAATTGCTTCTGTAACAAATGACTCTTTTCCATAACTGTATTTCTGTTGCTAGACTTAATTTGTACTGGAGAGGAAAGTAACACTGCTTTGCTGGACATCTCTGGGATTAAGTAACCAGTCAAGAGCAAAGAGAGTGAAGCCAGTCTAAGATATATAAGCTCAGGTCCATCTGTTCATACTGACGTTTTCCTGGGAGCTCAGGTAAGATGAAGACTTACTCTGGGATGACTCTCCACTGATCCTTGAGAGCATGGAACCCATGGACATCAAGCAGTACTTCTTCAGAGTCTATGATCCAAATGTACATTTTGGAACCCATCTCACTGCCTTGTTTATTTTATCATTATAAAGCACTTATATTCCACACTACCAGTTTGACCCCCATTTTACTGATAAGGAAACTGAGGCACAAAGAAGTTAGGCAATCTGCTGGAAGTCAGTTGCAGAAACTCACAGAGACTTCTTTCATGTTTGCCCCAGATCCCACTCAGCTCTTGGCCCCATCTTTCATCTCTGCTACTCTTGCCCACCTTCACCTCCCTGTGCCATTATCTGAAACTGGCTCAACCACTACGAACATCAGTTGCAGATCCCTGATGTTCTCATAAGTGTGATTCCATCCCATAGACTCTTTCACATGGTTTAAGAACATTCAGTGACTGAAAACATTCAGTGACTGAAAGAACATTCAGTCAGCAAAATTCAAACTTTTTCTCTAACACTTATCTTCTCATTGAATATAATCCTTAAGAAGTCTTTCCAAGAGATCTGAACAAAGGACTGGGAACAAAGGACAAAGCACTTGTGTTTATGTGAGGGAATCCTGAAGAAGTGGGGACTGGACATTTCCAAGAATCTGCCCCTTTTCTGAGGGGTTCTGGTACTATATTGCCTCCCTGCTCCTTTCCCAGAGTCCTAAATTAGATTTCAGTCTCCTTGCACTCTGACTGCTACTGAGACCCCATGAATATCCCCATGATTACTTCAGATGCTGCTTCCTGGCCCCATGCCTGTAGCTAGAACAGGATATTCCCTGCTAGATCCCTGATTCTATTCTAGGCACAGGGTAAGGCGGAAGCTCTTCCAAGGTCAAGAGAGCATCTTCAGTCCTGAGGCCAAAATATCTGATGAGACTCAAGTGCTATGTGGACATGATGGAAATACAGGAAATAGAAGCATAGCAGAGCACATGAGAAGGGTAGGAGTACTCATAGGAACTCCAGCACCTAGCCAAAACCCTTGGCTTCTCTGGATCTATCTTTCTGGTTTTCAACTTCTCATTGAATGTGTTCTCAGACATGATCCCTGTCTCTCAGATCTTTTAGTTTAATTTAGCAAAGGTTAATTAAACATGTTCATATGATCAGTCCATCATTGCTTAGGAATTCAAAGGTGATAGATAACATGTCCCCTGCCCCTAAGTTGTTCCTAGTTCTGTGGATTTTTGAAAACTATCTTATAACACACATACACAACCTGTGCATGGGTTTGAAGACTGAACAGCTCTGAGTCACTTTCCAGTGAGGTTGTTGGGACACTGGAAATAGCCTTGGTGATGTCATCCATGGTGTCTTCACTGTGTTACAGAAGCATTTGTAGCAGAATAACAGAGGGGTTAGTATGTGGGGGTGTATATGTGGAGGATGTGTAGGGGGTATATGTGCTCAGAAAGGGAAATTAAAAGTCTCTAGTACATCATGTCCAGGGATACTCACAGTTGTACCACAAGCTGGGAACCACTAAGAACATTGTGCTGTTAATACAGTGGACACATCGTCCATGGATTTTGACATCAGTGGTTTATAATTATATATATTTTTTGTGCCCACCCACCACTTCTAGCTAATTGGAGATCTTGTGACAATAGAAATATGGGTGCTATCTACTGACTCTAACAGAGCCATGGGATCAAATATGGGATCAAATATGTTCTTGGTGAGTAGGGCAATGAAACAAAAGAAGGAAAGAAAGAAAGAAAGAAAGAAAGAAAGAAAGAAAGAAAGAAAGAAAGAGAAAAGAAAGAGAAAGGAAAAAGAAGATGACAGAGGAAGTGGCGCCTGGGTGGCTCAGTCTGTTAAGCATCTGACTTTGGCTCATGATCTCACGATTTGTGGGTCTGAGCTCTGCGTCAGGCTCTGTCCTGACAGCTCAGAACCTAGAGCCTGCTTCAAATTATGTGTGTGTTTCTCTCTCTGCTCTTTGCCTAGTTGTGCTCTATGTCTCTCTGTCTCTAAAAAAATAAATAAACATTAAAATTTTTTTTAAAGATGGCAGAGGTGAAGGGGGAAGGGGGAGAGGAGGAAGAAAATAGAGTACATTTCAGAAGTTTCCCTCTAGTCTCTCTTGCCTAGAAAGTTGCCAGATTCCAGGCTCATCTCTCCAAACATCCTGGGCATATATCTACCTCAGAATCCTACTGTGATCTCAAGCTCAAAAATCTGTAAAATGAGCTCTCCACCTTCCTTCTTGATCTCACTCATGATAATTCTGTTACCCCAGCCATCAGACTGGTCACGGATGGCATCATTCCTGATTAACTCACATTCTTCACCTTTCACAGGCAGTGAGTCACTAAGTTTTACATGTACCTTCTACAAAGTCTCTCTTAATATACTCTGCTCTCTCAGGCCCACTGCCACCAACTGATCTTCCTTTCTCCTGCCCTCTTTCAAATGGGTTAAAGGAGAGGGTATGACTAGATATTTCCTAAGAAAGGACAGACACACTGAGACCTGGAGCCCCCAAATTTCTAATCCAATGATTGGCTCCATGGGGATCCCCAGGCTCCAGTGGGGACCCAGCCTCAGTAAAGGATGTGCCCTGATGAACCTTTTCCTCATCCACAGGCACTGGAAAGGCCACTTGGGAGCTCCCATGCAGCCACCTTGGGAAGGATGAGTGAGGAGGTAGGAGAATGCCAGGAATGGCTCTCCCCCTCCCTGCTTGTGTAAGAGCACCCACCTGCACCTCTGAGAGCCACACCACACCTCAGAGCTCAGATATCCCAGGAAAAGTGCCCTTGTCGCAAGCTCTTCCTCTGATCTGACTTCACAGGAAGGAGGTCTTATCTGAAACCAGGGAAGCCTTTCTGTAGCAGGACTCACAAGCCTAAGAAGAAGAGGTGGGAATGAAGGAGCAAGACAAAAGGGGAAAGAATGGGCATTAGAGTGAAGTTCAAACAGAAAGGCACCAGCCTTGGAATGAAACCCTTGAAGCATCCCAGACACTCTTAAACATCTAATGGCTGAGTTTCTGCAAGGAGCTGGGAGTCTAACTGAGGCTGTATAGATCTATGGAGATTTATTTATATATATACACACATTCACATCTATCTGTATTTGCCTAGAGAAGAGATCTTCTGGGGCGCCTGGGTGGCTCAGTCGGTTAAGCATCTGACTTCGGCTCAGGTCATGATCTCACGGTTTGTGAGTTTGAGTCCCATGTCAGGTTCTGTGCTAACAGCTCAGAGCCTGGAACCTGCTTCAGATTCTGTGTCTCCTTCTCTCTCTGCCCCTCCCCAACTTGTGCTCTGTCTCTCTATGTCTCTCAAAAAATAAATAAATGTAAAAAACAATTAAAAAAAAAGAAGGAATCTTCTTAAAGAAGGTACCCTGGGTAGAGTTTTCTTTCATATTCTTGTTTATTTTATCCATATGTTAACCACATAATGTGGTTAAACTTCATAAAAAAAAAAGCTTGATTATTATCTGATGCATCTGAATTAGTCCTGCTGAGATATGCTGCCAGTGAAACTGCTGGCTGTACTGAACACCTCCAAGTGCTCCCAAATGCCCTTCAAACACCTTATCTGTAGCATCTTCCTGCCATAGCTCCAGCTCTGGGTGTGGCATCTGCTTGAGTGGACCTACCTGCAATCCTACCATAGCCACCAGAACTCCTATTTCCGTGGCAGTGCAGTGGTCAGTAGCTGAGGACTCTGGCTGCTGCCACGGGTCCAGGGACTACTGCTAATCTGGGACCTGATGACTTAGAGGAACAGCATTAGATGAACCCAAAGTCAAGAGGCAAGTGACTTGCCTTGCCTGAAGCTTTCCCCCACCCATCCTCCTCAACTTTTCAGGGCTGAGCAGATTGCATTGCTCATGGGGAAGACATCTGTTTATCGCCAAAAGTCTCACCTACTCTGATCTTCCAAAATATATCATTTTCTCTGTACCTTAGAACTGCTCAATCCCTGCTTCCCAGACCCCATTCAGAGGCTACATATGAATATGTGAAATTACAAAACTTCTTTTTCTGGGTATGCCTTGCCTCTTAGGTTCTTACATCTCCACTCACCGTATTCAAGGGTACTTTCCACACCTTCACCACTGCAGAAATGGCTCTGCCATTTTCTAAGTATGGAAGCCAGTTCAAGACCAGAAAAACATGAAAATCTGACTCTACTTCATTCATTAGTGGCCTCTAGGAATTGAGAAGGTAGGGGGAAGGGGAACATTTGGGAACACAAAGTTTTCATTGATATGTGTAACATTTCCCAACCTTCTTGATAAAAACACATGTGTGCCTGCACTCATGTGCACACCACACACACACACACACACACACACACACACACACAAACACACAGACACACATTGATTTCACAGCACCAATTCTTGGGAGACATGGTCCTGGTTAAGCAATGTATCCTTCATCTTTTGATGTGGAGGAGGACCCCAGAAATGCTTGATACAAAAGTGAAGGGTCTGAGCTCAGTGCTACACAAACATGAAACATCTTTACTTTTTCTCAAATGCTGCCTTCTCCCCTGCTAAAATGAATCATCCTTTCCAATCACTGGGAGGCTCATTCCATGCCATTCCATTCACTTGTAAGTATACATTAAACAAAACAAAACAAAACAAAACAAAACAAAACAAAGAGCCCAGCCCAGTCCAATTTAACACAATTTTAAACTTTAAGATCCTCCCCTCCAGGTCTGCATAGGTTTGTCTCTTCCCATATAAATTATGTAAAGGCAGACAAAGGGTTGAGAGTAGGGAGAGGGTGAAATATGCCCTGTTAACTGGTCGTGCCACCAAACAACACCTCGTAGGAGGCATGTGACCTGCTGGGATCTCCCAACAGCATGATGGCATGGGTTCTGTGTTGATCTGTTGCAGGCATCCCTTTGTCCTTAGACAACCCTCCTGAGCAGAGCACAGCTCAATCCTGGCTGCCACCCCCTATGTCCACCTGCCCCATCAAACAGTAAATATATAGGCTGGCCTCAGCTGCCAATTGTCTCTAAACTGTCCAATCCTTTCATCCCAGCACCATAGGAACAGGCAACAGATACAACGTGATAGCCTAAAGAAGGATTAAGATGTTCATCTCTTTCTTGCAGACATCTCTAACCACAGTGAATGGTCCTTTTGGAGCCTCTTTGCGTGGCTGTATGTGGAGAGCATCCTCCTCCCATACCCCATAGGGAGGAGAAGAAAAATGCCACAGACCTTTCTCCCAAGATGATGAGCTTCTATGTGACAGTTTTCCCTTATTCCTAGTCTCCCCTTTATATATGTTAGAATGTTGGGGCGGGAGGGGAGGCAGTGAGGGTGGCAGGGCCAGTCCTACCACTGCACTGTGAGTCCCGTGGGGCTCTGCCTGTACTGGTGTCTGTGGAAGGAGAGGCATTGTGGTTCCTGTTGTTTTCATCTTTGGGGATCTAACCAAGATCTTCATAAAATAGTATCTGTGCCTTCAAAACCCTGTTAGAGCTTGTCAGAATGAATCAGCAGCATATTCAGTAGGAAAGGGCCAGTCCTTATCTACCAAAGGGGCTAATTAGGACCCAGAGAGGAACCCAGGGAAAAGCATGCACAAATTGGAAGTCAAGACAGCATTTCAAGGCTCCCTCATTCCATCTTCTCTATAAATGATCTAACTGCATTTCACAGGATACAGTCGGTCTTGGTGATGGGGTAGACTTGAACTAGGAAGGGATTAACTGATTGACTAAAGAAAAAATGTTTCACATATGATAGTATGTGCAGTCCTTGGTTGGTTGATCAGTTTGTCATTGACCCGTTTTGGTCAAGGTGCACTTCCTGGAATTAAATCTATGATGGCTTGCTCTTTACCTGTAATTCAATATTCCTTTTAATAAAGACAACTTGGTGTCTGGAAGGAGCATAAAAAGTCTGCAACTCTGTCCTGCATTTTCCTATTACACCACGTGGCAGAACCAGATGATGAAATTTTCCAAAGTTTCAATCAGCTAACCCAGGTTCAACCCATAGGACTCCAGAGTGTTAGGACGACTAGGGATGAATGCTCCACTACATGATTTGCACCTGAGTTGCTTTCATGCTGGAGTTGAGGAGTCACTCTTCTGTCAGCCCAGGACATCTGCCTCTCTGTGTCTGACCATCTGCCTCTCTGAGCTCTAAAGTGGGGATTATGACTCCTCTGCACCAGAATGAAGAGATTTAAGGCAACTGTCATAAAAGCATTAATGTAGGGAGCCAATGGCAGGATTTAGAAAGCAACTCAGAAATCCATGTGGTTGCACTTGGGCGGTTCCGTCGGTTAAGTGTCAGACTCTTGGTTTCCATTCTGGTCATGATCTCATGGTCCATGAGATAAAGCCCCAGGTGGGACTCTGTGCTGACAGCAAGGGGCCTGCTTGGGATTCTCTCTCTTCTCTCTGCCCCTCTCCCCCACTCGCTCTTTCACTGTCTCGCAATATAGATAAACATTTTTTAAAAGAAAGAAATCCATTGCATTTCACCAAAGAAGACATCCAGAAGGTTAACAAACACATGAAACTATTCTCAACATCACTCATCATCAGGGAAATACAAATCAAAACTATGATAAGATATCACCTTACACCTGTCAGAATGGGTAAAATTAACAAGTCAGGAAACAACAGATGTTGGCGAGGATGTGGAGAAAGCGGAAGCCTCTTGCGCTGTTGGAGAGAATGCAAACTGGTACAGCCACTCTGGAGAACAGTATGGGGGTTCTTCAAAAAGTTAAAAATAGAACTACCCTATGACCCAGCAATTGCACTACTAGGTATTTATCCAAAGGCTACAAAAATGCTGATTCAGGGGCGCCTGGGTGGCGCAGTCGGTTAAGCGTCCGACTTCAGCCAGGTCACGATCTTGTGGTCCGTGAGTTCGAGCCCCGCGTCGGGCTCTGGGCTGATGGCTCAGAGCCTGGAGCCTGTTTCCGATTCTGTGTCTCCCTCTCTCTCTGCCCCTCCCCCGTTCATGCTCTGTCTCTCTCTGTCCCAAAAATAAATAAACGTTGAAAAAAAAATTAAAAAAAAATGCTGATTCAAAGGGACATATGCACCCCGATGTTTATACCAACAATAGCCAAATTATGGAAAGAGCCCAGAAGTCCACTGACTGATGAATGGGTAAAGAATGTGGAATTATATATATATATACATACACACACACACACACACACACACACACACACACACATATACATACACACATATATGTATATATGTATACATATATACAAATATATATATGCAAAGAAGTATTAGTCATCAAAAATGATGAAATCTTGGGGCACCTGGGTGGCTCAGTCAGTTGAGCATCCAACTTCAGCTCAGGTCATAATGTCACGGTTCATGAGTTTGAGCCCCACATCAAGTTAGCTGCTGTCAGCACAGAGCCTGATTTGGATCCTCTGTCCCTTCTCTCTGCCCCTGCCCTGTTTGTGCTCTCTCTCTCTCTCTCTCTCTCTCTCTCTCTCTCTCTCTCTCTCTCAAAAATAAATAAACATTAAAAATAATGAAATCTTTCCATTTTCACTGACATGGATTGAACTAGAGGGTATTATTCTCAGTGAAGTAAGTCAGTCAGAGAAAAAAATACCATATGATTTCACTCATATGTGCAATTTTAGAAATAAAGCAAATGAACATAGGGGAAGGGAAGGAAAAATAACATAAAAACATAGAGGGAGGCAAACCATAAGAGACTTTTAACTATCAAGAACAAATTGAGGGTTCATGGAGGGGAGTTGGGTCGGGGGGGAGGCTAAATGGGTCTTGGACATTAAGGAGGGTACTTGTGATGAGCACTGAGTGTTATATGTACGTGATGAATCACTAAATTCTACTCCTGAAACCAATACTTGCTATATGTCAACTAACTTGAATTTATACTTGATCTTAGCCAAAGAAGTGATCAACTAACTTGAATTTAAATAAAATCTTGGAAGAAAAGAAAAGAAAAAAAATCCATTGCATTTCATAAGAACTCCACCTAGTGTCTCTAAGATGTTTTAGCTCTTGACCAATTCCTGTGATTTGTATCACACCCTGATTCTTGCCTGGCAAGGACACAAGATCACCTAAGTTTGGACCAAAAATGCTTGTTCCTAAAAAACACAGGTGATGAAAAAAAGTCAATGTCAACTCCTGGAGTTCTCTGAGCTCTAGATTAAGTTGACCCCTTTTCCCCAAAAAAGAGCTGAATTTTCCCTTTAGGAACATTCATCACTGTTGTGTTTGATGCCTGTCCTATTGGTTAGCTACCAAGCTCTCTGAGGGCAGAGGCTGTATCTCTCTCTTTCACTGGTGGATCTTTGATGCTGAGTGTAGTGACTGGCCTACAGCTGATGCCCAACAAGTGGTTTTTCAATAAAGAAGCATGGGGATGAATGAGTGAGAAAGAATTCCAGAACAGAAAGCAGGTGATGGCTCAGGTCAAATCTCAGTCTTGTGTAATGGAAGACAGGGAAACAGAACTGGGCTGGCAGAAGGCCCAGGGTTCCCTAATGGTACCCTTTTCCTCAGGCTGCCCTCCTCCCTCTGCCATATTCTCATGTCCAGCTCCACTGGGAAAGTGAGGGTGGTGGTACAAATAGAGCTAAGTTTCCTTCCACTCCCTCCTCTCCTGAGCCACATCACTTAGTCTGGCATTCCACAAGGGCTTATTTTCATCCTTTGTAATTGTCTCTTTTCATGATAGTATCTCCATGGGAGGATGGAATGAGTGGGTGTGAGCTCTTAATAATATAAAGGTAGTGTTGCTTCCAACCTAGCTCTGAGGGTAAATCAGGACCTAGTACCCTGGGGACCCCATTCTGCAGGCAGGAGTGTGTTCCTCAAAACGTGCTTGCTTGCCCCAGCCTCTCACCAGCTCCCCATCTGAATCCCAATTCCCTGTTTTCAATTCCACAGAATATTTGAATGAACGCATAGTATGGCAATTGTTCAAAAGAGAGCAAGAGGCAAACGGGAAGAAGGAACTAACATCCTCTTAGTTGTATTTTGTGCCAAAGGAGAAGTATGTTATTCTACGGTCTTCCATTTACTCTGACCAAAATAATGTTATGTTTAAGATCACAGTATAATTTAAGCTCATGATTATTAGAAATTTAACACCATCTTAATTGTGATGATTTTCTTTGAAAACGTCTAGTATAATAAATAGTTCTTTTTGATTCATGACAGTGGTTTTCCTTGGGAAGCTATAACATATTTTATTATATTATTACAGAAAGATTCAATATGAAGTTATCACAAATATTAATTTAATTTAAACCAAATGGAAAATAAAATTCAGTTTACATGAATTCACCATATACAAACCTCAAGGATTACCAAAGCTATTCATTAAGTAAAATGCATACAGCTCCATCGACCTCATCATTATCAACTAATTTAACAAAATCTTCATCGATTACCAATATAACACGTAGAATTAGATTCAGCCTCACACATCCCACAGATAGCTGCAAACAGATGTCCTTTGTGTTTTCCATTAATTGTGATTTCCGTTAGCCCCACAGATGAAGGTCACATTTTTACATCATCTTGCTCCTGCAAGGAGACTTACCCTGCACTGCTTCTCTTCCACTCTCCCCCACCCCCACATCCCCCCTCTCCCCCACTGCATTCCAGATGCCACAGGTTCTCTTAAAGTCTCTGTGTCAAAAGCCATGGTCCCAGCTCCATTCTTCCACTTCTTACCAACTTGCTCCCCAAGATCCAGTAAGTTCAGCTTAATTAACACCCCTAAAAGTTCACCCTCTGAGGGACTCTACAGAGCAGTGGGGGATTGACCCCCAAAGTGGCCCTGGGCCTGATGCCTTTGCACACACCTGTGCTATGTCAGTGAGAACATAAGCTCTACATAATTGTCCAGTGGTCCATTCTGTCTTTCTGAGACACTGAGCTAGCCAAGGGCAGCTCTGTTTGTCTCCATATTACCAGTGCCCACAAGGATATATCCTGAGGGCAGGCCATGTGAGCCGAATGTATAAATAAAAGCAGAATGGCAGCTAGTGGGACTAAGCCAAGGGTAACTGGACTGTTACCGAGATTTCCTGCTTCCTTTTTGTCATTCCTCAAAATCCGTGGAAAATGTGGAAAGCTTAGTCCTGGGTTCAGAAGAAGGACACATACACTTGTGCCGCTGGTCATAACGCTCAGCATAGGAGGGCTCAAGTCCTGGGCTCCTTGGTCCACAACTGCCTGAGGCGGAGCCTTCTTCTGTTTCCACAGAATCAGTAAATGTCCAGCTGGGGGCAGCCTGAGCTGATGGGGTTGAGCAGATGTGTCTGTGCTTCAGCAAAGAGAGGGGAGCCGGAAGACAGGATGGAGGTGGGCGAAGAGACCCACGGCGGGCAGCTGATGGGAACCGGGCTTATGAGAAGGAAGCGTCCACAAACCCTGAGAGGGGCTCTGTGACTCATTTGACCTCAGGGCCTCTCCTTCCTTGTCTTTCCAGACGCTTCCTCCCCGCCTGCTCACCCCTGGGTGGTTTACACCCTCAGACAGGTGCAGAGAGGACGGGCAGTGTTGCAGTGCGCACCGAATGCCCACAGGGGGGCGCTGTTCACTGAGTCTGCGGGACAGGCCCTTTTTGGGGGCGTCGTGGGGGAGAGAGGATGTGCAGGTCGGGGAGACTCCTGCACAGAGCATGGGGCAGGACAGCATACCCCAGCCCCCCGCGCTACTCCAGAGAGTTTCCGGTGCCCGCCTGCTCTCGGCTTGGGGAATAGTGGACCAGAGAAGAAGGATCCACAGATGAACGAGGAAACAAGGCCCGAAGCCTCTGCACTGACACACACTTGGTTTGGGTTGTGGTTTGCTCAGGCTCCCTGCCCTCCCGCCGCAATGTCCTGCGGGCAGAGCCAGCAGCAGTGCCGGCCCCCTCCCAAGTGCCCCCCGAAAAGCCCAGCACAGTGCTCGCCCCCAGCCCCCGCCAACTGTGCTCCAGTCTCCGAGGGCGGCTGTGGCCAGCAGCTCCAGAGGTGGCTGCTGCCTGGGTCACCGCAAGCGCCACGGATCCCGCGGATGCCGGCGCCACAGCTCCGACTCCTGTGACTCCTGTGGCGGTGGGCTGCAGTCCGGGGGTTCCGGGTGTGGCCATGGCTCTGGGGGCGGCTGCTGACCCTGGTCATGAGATTAAGTAAAAGCATTTGGGGGGAAAAAATTCCAAAATGACTGAAAGCCACCTGAGGGGGTGCATCTTCTTCCTGTCCCCTCTCTCTGGCTGAGATACTCCTTGGATTTCAGAGTATTCCCCCAGAGGGTGTATCTCCAGACCTCCAGAGGGAGGTCTCCAGGAGGTCAAAGCTTCCCCTCTCCTTTATGTCCCTGTGAAAAAACAAAGCTTCTCATTAGCATTGCAACCTTTGTCTAACATGTCCAAGTCGTTGCCCCAACAGGCCTCCTCCTGTCTCAGGAACAGAAACATAGCCATTCATACCCATCTCCCCAGCTCACAAGAACCTTTGGGGGTTTGTGCATTACATAGAAGGGGGTTAGGCAGAGGTATTGGTGAAGACAGATTGGTGAAAGCCTGGAGTTTTCCTGTGTGAAATGAGGTGAGATCTAATGTGATGTTGGGAGGCCCAGGGTCTGCTCACCGAGTTCCTATAAGAACATGGTTCTGAGGTCCCTGACTGAATGATGGGGTGAGAGGGACAGGGAATCAGAAGTGGGCAAAGAAGAATAAGACCAAAGTGGATGGTGGAGGAGAGCATTAAGCCACCCATCAAATGAAGACCAAGAAAGGAGAGGTTGCAGTGTATAAAAAGTGAAGAATTTGAAATGGAGGACAGGGGAAAAGCCTGCCAAGGGAGGGGTTCTAAGGGTGTGGGCCTGGCAGATGCATGATGGAGAGCCTGGGTCGATGGGGAGGAGCACTGTGAAGAAGAGGAGGAAGTGGGGGCAGCAAAGATGTCCCATGACTGCAGGGTCCTGCTCATATCAGGGTCAAAACACACAAGGCCTACTTCCATGATGATTCCTGATGATTCCATGATGATTCCTGATTCCTGACTCAGTTTCCAAAGACTCCCTTTGAATGGAGGAAAACCTACTTCTTCACCCTCCTCTGGTCCTATGGTCCCCATCACATGCAGCATAGGGCTGTTCTCTGGGCAGCAGAAGAGAAGGGAAAAACCCAGGTTGTCTGGGAAGGGGAAGGTGGGTAGTGGACAGGTACAAATGCAGTCCACAGTCAGATAGTGCTCAAGTGGAGAATCTTTATGATTCCACAAGGCCTGAGACAGTGGCATAAGTTGGGATAACAACACAGACCTCTGGAGAGCAAAAGGAATGAGCTTCATGGGCCAGTTCAGACCCTTAAGGATGCCATTGTGAAAGCTCAACCCCAGATGTGGCAGAGAGGAAGAGGAAGAGAAGCTCCAGACTGGGACAGGCATGTGCTTCCTTGTTTCCTCCAACTCTGATGCTCTGTGGTCCTCATGACCCAGGAGAATAGCCCCTCCCCCTGCAGGGCCACAGCAGCAGCTGTGGCCTCCACAATGCTCTTATGGTACTGCCACTAGCATTTGTGGGTCTCATAGTGGCTCAGGGAGCAGCTTCCCCTAGAACTGGAATCAGAAAGAGAGGTAGAGCCAGACTTCTAAAGGATATTTGAGGTTAGGCAGTTGGGACAGGCTGACACTGCTATTGATTTATCCTGACAGGACTTCTCAGTCCAGTAATACTGGAGGAAATAAAGAATAAAGTAATCCATTACCTCACATTGATACAGGAGTATAAATGTAAAAATCACTATAAACCCTGTCCTGTTGCCCCTTTACCACTATTGCAGATCCGGACCCTATGACCCTCAGCCCACAGTTTAGGTCATCTACAGGCAGCAGGGAAATAGAAAGGGTCTCAGGCAGAAATGAACTGGCTCAAGATGATTACTGATCAATCCCAAAATTTTCTTCCTTACTCCTTTGATTTAGGCAGGAAAAAAGGTGCTGAGACATGGAGAGTGGTGACAGTGATAAGTTATAATCTGAGTAGCAGATCTTTAGGTCCAGGCCTTCAACATTTCCTCATTAGATGGCCAGATGTTTTTCTGATAGCAGGGAAGTCCCTCCATGGCCCAAAAATATCTGGCCCTGACCCTCAGGACTTTTGAAGGCTAGTTTTTCATTCATTCATTCATTCAAACATGAATTGAGTGCACATTTCAGAAATGTATACAACAGTTCCCATTCTTGAGAATCTTACAGTGCAGCAGGCATAGTGCAGAGTGATGAGTAACAAAGTTATTATGAGCTAGAATGATACCTGCTATAATGTAAGTGTGTAGGAATTCCAGAGGACTTATGTCATAGCCTTTGGTATCAATTTCCCGTTGCCCTGACAGGAGTGAGGTGTCCAGACGTTGTAACTGGTCTCACTTGTGGGTGGTGGGTGAGGTCTTTGGCCTTCAAAATGGCTTTTGAGTAGGAGGCAGAAGCTGAGATGTCCTGTGGTAGTCCCGTTAAGGTTGTTTAAAAGGACACAGGGGACCCAAGAGCCAGGAATGCCTGGGCAGGAAGTTTCTTGGAAGAAGGAGGAAATAAAGCTGCCATCTGAGGGAAGTTGAATCTGAAAGGGGAGGAAACTAAGATAATGGGAGGCAGGACAATGTGCTAACTAAGAACATAGACATTGGAGTAAAAAATCCCATCCTTCCTCTTCTCTTTTAAATAGGAAGATAAAGCTAGAAACATCTGAGGAAAAAAAAAAAAAGCTAAAACCACGACTACAGGCAAAATGAACCAGAGATGTTGGAATTAAAAGCAGAGCCAGAGATTAGCAGTCTACACTTGCCAAAGTGACAAGACTCACAAATCTAACTATGTTGTTTGTGCTATTGATCAAAGAGTCATGGGAGTGGGTCAGAGATAGGGATGCTCATGTCCTATTGGCCAGAAAGCTTTGGGGGAAAAGGAAGACGAGATTTGAATAACAATTGGTGGAAATAATAATGATGTGATTGGTAATAGAAGTGGCTGATATTTTACTAGTGTTTCTGGTAGATATATATTAGTTTTGTAATATTTTCTCACTGTACTTTATTTTAGTTTCCTAGGATGAAATAATAATTTAATGTGACATAGGTAAAAACCTTTGATATCTTTGACAAGACGTTATGATTGCAATAATGATTCTGGACATTCTAGGTACATCAGAGCTACAGGACCAGCCATCCTCTTCAAAGCTTGAATATATTACAACCATGGCCAAAGCTGAGTCATTTAAAAACACTGTGGGAACACAAGTTTACACTGGGGCTCCAGTAATAAGTAATGTGAACTGGAGAGAGGATGAAGAAGGATAGTGTTCAATACCCCCATATGATAGTTTTTTTTAACTTTTCCCAAAATTCTTTGACATGTATCTCATTGAGAGATGGGGACTGTATTCTCCCCTTTTGAATCTAAGCAGGCTTGTGATTGCTTTAACCTACCAAATATGGTAGAAATGATGCCATGTGACTTCTGCATGACAAAAGGTCATGCAGATCTCATCTGGTGCTCTTGGAAGGCTCTCCCTGGGAGGTGTCCCTGGGGGACACCAGGTATCTTGTAAGAAGTCTCAGGACAACCCTATAATGTCAGAGAGGCCATGTATAGGTGCCAGCTGTAGATCCCCCAGCTGACAGCCAGAATCAATAGCCAGCCATCTGAGTGAGCCTTCTTGGGTGTCCAGCCCAGTCAAACCTTCAGGTGGCCACAGTTCCAGTCGATATCTAACTATAAATACTTGAAAGACTCAAAAAAGAATTGCCCAGCTGACCCCTTCCTGAATTCTTGACCCACAAAACTGTTAGAAAACTGCAGTAGTTGTTTCACACCACTAAAGTTTGAGGTGGTTTGTGATGCAACAATAGTAGGCAGGGCCCCCACTAAACTTTTTCCATTAATGACTTGTCTTTCTCCCTCTACTATTGTTGGCTCTGCTGAGGGGCCCATTGTCACTAGATGCCCTTGTTAACTCCCACAGAATTCAACATCTTCATGCCTCAGATTTTGCCAAGGCTGAGTTTATCCCACCTATGCTGGTGCCCAGCACACACCAGATGAGAATCCAGCTTGTCCATTTGGCCAACTGTAACAAAATGCTAGCAACAGAAATTGGTTTCTCATAGTTCTTGAGGCTGGGAAGTGCAAGGCCAAGGCACCAACAGACTGTCTGGTGGGCACCCACTTTCTAGATGGCCATTTTTTTCTGCAACCTCACATGGATGAAGATATGGGGTCTCTTTTATAAGGGCACTAATCCCATGGGACTTCATCACCTCCCAAATGCCCCACCACCTAACACCATCACCCTTGGGGTTAGGACTTCAAAATATGAATTTAGGGGATGCTGGAGTTCAGCTCCAGCAGGTCCAGGGTTCCCGAAGGATGAACAGCATCAGCGAAAAAGTGAAAATAAAACAAAACTAAAATAAAAAACTAAAATAAAAACTAAAATAAAAAGCTAAAATAAAAGCAAAAAATAAAAATGGACACAGACAACAGCAGTGTGTTGAACTGGCCGATTTATTCCAGTAAACGTGGCATTATATATGCTAGTGATTTCCTTGTAGCATATGTCATCTATGTTTTTCTAACATTACCTAATTTTGAAAATGTTCCTATTTATAAACAACCTTTAAGAAATAACATGGTGATTTTCCCCTAACTTTCCTGCATACCCTTTGATTATAGATCAATTTCTTACATTATTCCATTATGCATCTGTGTTTATCTATAATCTACAAAGCATTTGCTTTGCTGTTCTTGTGAAAGGCCCTCCATTTCCTAACACCTCAAGTGGAACAGTTACAGGGACATGACCTCCTAACCACATGAGGCCAGAAGAACAATGTGTTTGCCTTGGTCCGAGGTGCCAGAAAGGGGCTGAAAAAACCTTAGAAACTCATGCCTCATACATTCTCAGAGAGACAAGGCACCTAGGAACTAATGAAACATTCTGTACCTTAACTAGGTAGACTGAACTAACTAGGTTCAGTCATCATCTGGAATGCCTCCGGGGGCCAGGTGGGCCTAGGGGTTGAAGTCACCTGTGCCCAGAGATACACTTCTTAGTTGCCGGGAGTGAGGCTTTCAAAATCCTTATGTCTCTCCTTTACAGGCCCTCTTTGCTGGCAAATGTATAAGGCTATCCTTCCTGCAAGTGGAGTCTCCTTAGGGGATGGCAAGGGCTAAACGTAAGGCTGCACAATTTCTTGCGGAAACTTATTTTCTTCCCTAATGGTTCTTTTCCCAGGGGGCCTGCCGAGGGCAATTCCCCAACAGACAATACCCCAGGTACTTTAATAAGGCCAAATTACCTAAAAGTGGGAGTACAAGAAGCTTCACTGTCAGTGGGCCGCCGCCCTGCAGTCACCAAACCGTCTAAAGCCCGGGTCCTGCCACTCGGGCTGGGATAGCTGGGCTTCCAGCAGGGGGAGACATAAATATTGAGACCATAGCACACTGGATGCACACCAAGAAAATCAGTCCCTACCTGCAAAGTCCTGTGTGTCTGCTCCAAGTGAGTAGCAACTTCGTCTGGTTCCCATTGTATCCCCACTGCCTAGAATGGCAGGTGGCACGCAACACATGCTTAGTAAGTATTTGTGTTATGAATGACTGAAAAAATGAATTGATGGTCCCAGGATGGCTTGATACAACCCTAACCAAGTATAAAGAATGGATTTTTCCTCCAGCTACTGGAGACAATGTTTAGTGTTGGAACCATGCCTAATTACATCTGACTGCTCTAGAGTCTCATGTCTGAACTATATTCATTGACCCTGCTTCTTTCTTTCTTCAACCAGATTAGATATGCCAACAGCAGGAATCCTTGGAAGCTTCTGAATTTCAGACTTTGTTCTTTCATTCTTCATATTAAATGCCAATAAACACTGATATTTAAGTAATTTTATGCATTATTTACATGCATTAACATAATCTAGTCACCACACAAAACACAATGTTATTATCCTCACTTTTTAGATGAGGACACTGACAGTCATTTGCTGAGCTCTTAAGTTGCATAGCTGGGATTTGAATTTAAGCACTCTGTATTCTTATTACACTGCTCCCCAGTTGATGTGCAGCTATAATTTTTTTCATGTTATTTAAATCCAAGTTAGTTAACATACAGTGTAACTATGGTTTCAGGAGTAGAATTTAGTGATTCATCACTTACATATAACACCCAGTGCTCATCACAAGTGCCCTCCTTAATCCCCATCACCCATTTAGCCCATCCCCCCTTCCAATTCCCCTCCATGAATCCTCAGGTTTGTTCTCTATATTTAAGACTCTCTTATGGTTTGCATACCACTCTGTATTTATCTGATTTTTCGTGCCCTTCCCCTATGTTCATCTGTTTTGTTTCTTAAATTCCACATATGAGTGAAATCATATGATATTTGTCTTTCTCTGACTTACTTCATTTAGCATAATACCCTCTAGTTCCATCCATGTTATTGCAAATGGCAAGATTTCATTATCTCTTTTTGATTGCCGAGCAATATACCACATCTTCTTTATCCATTCATTAGTTGATGGACATTTTGGCTCTTACCATAATTTGGCTATTGTTGATAGCACTACTATAAACATTGCATGTGTCCCTTCGAATCAGCATTTTTGTAGCCTTTGGGTAAATACCTAGTACTGCAATTGCTGGGTCATAGGGTAGTTCTATTTTTAACTTTTTGAGGAACCTCTATACTGTTTTCCAGTGTGGCTGCACCAGTTTGCATTCCCACCAACAGTGCAAGAGGGCCCCCCTTTCTCCACCTCCTCAACAACATCTCTTGTTTCCTGAGTTAGTTTTATGCAGCTAGAATTTGATTGATGAATCTCATATGCTAGCCACCTGAAATGTACATGGCCCCTGTGGATTTGAGGCTAAGCAGAACAGACTGATCAATGTTTGTGGCTTTGTGCAAACATAGTTGAATGTGGTGGCTTGCATGTTTCAACAGCAGGCAGCAAATCCTCTGCACAGAGTTTATGCATCCTTTTTCCTTTTTTCTGTTGTATATTTTAACTCCTACATTTAAAGAATATCTCTCAAGAATGTTTCAAATATCCAAGATCAAGTAGCCAATCATGTTCATTTCAAACTCTGCTTGAATGTAGGCCCCATGTCTGTGGCCACTTCCTTGAGGAGTTCTAAGCAAGTGTAAGCAAGTTGAGTGATTGGACTGACAGAACAGATTTGGGTTCATTTTGACACTTTTTATTTCAGTTTCTTAAGAAATTATATGTCCAAGAATATTGTAGCAAAACTAATTTTCAGATTACTACTTTTAAAAAATGAAATGACAAAAATATACTTAATCCAGTTGAATTCCCAAAATATCCCACAGATCTTGTGCTTTGTCTATAATTTCCAAGCTCTAACTCTGATTTCTCTCAAATATTTCAACTTTGCCTGTAGCCATAGTTACATAATGTCTTTTCATCTTTCTGAAATCATTTCAAGAGCCATCCTGGCTTGGGTGTAACAGACCCCCATTGTTTTGTACCATCTATTTCAAAAATCTAGTGATACAAGTGAAACAGCAAATTTGGTTCTCATCAAGAATGACAAAGTCAGTTTGGCATACAGATAAATGTTGCCCTATTCCAAAGTTGGGGTGGGATCTCCCCCACTTGGGACCCAATGTAACTGTAGCATGGCCATGTCTCCTTGATACGTTGACTTTGAAAAGTGGCATTCAACGGCCAAAAAATAATGAAAATGAGTTTCATCCTACCTGAGATCTCTTGAAAGAAATTTATAGGTGTCCAATCTGTAACTCCCTGAGACATTTCTCATGTTCTATTTTTTTTCTCAGTTTTCTCAGAGCTCAGAGCCCCTCACACACTGAATGCACCAGGCACTCTCTCAGGGAACGCTCAACTCAGATTTTTTTGGGGATTTATTAACTTTGCAGCTCACCCCTCTTTCTCAAACCCATCATTTGTAGGTTAACTTGATCTTCCTCCCTCATATCTTCCTTTCTGCCTCCTCTTTGGTTTCATTTTTCTCAATTTCTGATCCACTCTACCACCCTCAACAGAAATGTGGATTCCAGCATCAGATGGTCTCTTCCCACCATATCACA
Organism: Felis catus; assembly: GCF_018350175.1. NCBI lineage: Eukaryota > Metazoa > Chordata > Mammalia > Carnivora > Felidae > Felis > Felis catus. The sequence continues at coordinate 107,051,210 of NC_058375.1, read as the reverse complement.
TAAGCACGGTCAGGCCTTGGCTAGCAGCCCCTGTCCACATTTCCACCCTGAAGTTCTCAGGGTCCCTCTGTATGAGAAACATATGAGCCCTTAATGTCTTAGTCCCATGCCAGGATTAGTCCTCGTGCTGGCATGCTGGACCTGCAGGAGTTCAGGGAGGAGACCCACTAAGTATCCTGGAACAATGCAGTCAAAGGACAAGTGAGAGACAGTTGATGTAACAAGAAGCTTTATTTTTCTACCTTGTCAGACAGAGGTGATAATGCTATGAAGCACCCTGTGGGCTCCTGGAAAAGACATCTACAGAACCCTCTGGGGAGAGCTCACCACTTCCCCATCTCCATGAACAGATCATGTGCTCAGCCAGGAAAGGGAGATTAGGGGATGTTGGAAAGTCTGCATCACCAGGAGCTTTCCCAGGCACTTTGGATTCTCATTCCCTCTAGGAGCACTTGTCTCAGCATCAGGATCCCAAGTCAGCAACCACCCACAGAGCCATGGCCACACCCAGAGCCCCCGGACTGCAGCGCACTGCCACCATCACAGGAGCTGGAGCTGTGGCGCCGGCATCCATGGGATCCGTGGCGCCTGCGGTGGCCTAGGCAGCAGTCACCCCCGGAGCTGAGGCCACAGCTGCCCCCGGAGCCTGGAGCACAGCTGGTGGGGGCTGGGGGCAAGCACTGTGCTGGGCTCTTCGGGGGGCACTTGGGCGATGGGGGGCACGTGGAAGGAGGCTGGCACTGCTGCTGGCTCTGCTGGCAGGACATTGCGGCAGGAGGTTGATCTGGAACAAATAAAAGAAACATTTTTTTATGTGAACACAGAAGCTTCAGACAAAAGTCCCTTCCCTCTGGGTTTTGTCAAACACTTGTCCTCATGACCAAGCTTCTTCCTAAGCCAAGCTGTGTGGGACGGACATGGGGACACGGAGAGGACATGCACACTTAGACACCAGATAGGTCTGTGTGCACCCCTGACCACATACTCAGAACAAGAATGGAAGGAATCCTGAAGACCTGTGGCTTTGAGGGTTCACAGCCCCCTGACAGGTGCCTCAGTGGCTCTTTCCCTCACCACCACCCCCTCCCCCACTGCTGCCCCTGTCTGGGTCCCCTCCTGCTGGTTCTGATCATATCTGGGCTTGTCTTCCCAAAGCTCCCAGCTGAGGGGACACTCACCAGATACAGAGGAGGCAGGATGAAGCTGTTCCTGAGGATGCTGCAGGTGAGGAGCCCAAGGTAGGAGCACTTTTATCCTGTGGCTGGGTTTGTCATGCAGGCTGGAGCCCTCTGCTGCTTTCACAACCCAGGGAGGGGACAGCCTGGCACACTCCTAGGACTGTCCTTGCATTCGTCACCTTCCTGTGACTTAGCAGGACATCTGATAAGGGAAACAGGAAATTTGCACACTGTCTACCTTCATGCCACCTGCATCATTCATTCAGCTCACATGTCTTAACACCAGGCTCTGCTTAAGGACTTTGCAGGAAACCAGGCATACATGGATGAATATCACACTTGTCTGTTCTTGGGTAGCTCACAGTCTTTCAGGAGAGAGTGACAGAACTATTAATACACACACATTCGTAAATATGGAGTCAAACATCACATGCTAAATGCTGTAATGCAACTGTGCATAACATCTTCAGTCGTGAGGTCACTGTCTTTGGTGTCAGCCTTCCTTCACCCTGCACACAGCCCAGCACTCTGGTACATGCACAGGGAATTGCTTACTGTCTCCTGAGCTCCCAGAGTGAGATGAGGAGGTACAACAATGGAAGAATAGAGCTGAGACCCTGTCTGGGCTGACTGGGGCCTCAAAGAAGATTCATGGTACCCAGGGACTGAACTGGGATTCCTGGGAAAGAGAGAAGGAGGGCTGAGCTAATGTCCTAACATGGAGGACAAACCAATGTTCAAATCTCTTGCAGAAATGAACACTTATTTTACATATTTTGTGACTCTCCAGAAGCAAGGACAGAGGCCTGTTTTGGCCAAATGGGTGCAATCATGAGTCCTTTGGGGCAACAGTTGAAAAGTAACCCCAACAATTTTTTTGTAAAGTTCCGAATTCAAAGCATTCAAAAACTATCATTGGATGTTTCTCTATTCTTGAAATACAAGTCACCTTCTGCTGGGTTTCCCTCAACTCCATCCCTACCTGGTTTAGGGTGGGGCCACTGAGAGGAATTTGTGAAACCCAGGAGTCACAGGGGTCCCTGCAAAGAGAGAGGTGGTAAAGCTGATGATTGAGGGCAGATGTGGCTGATGGAAGGGACTAGAATGTTATGTTCATTAAGAGCATTGATTATAGAGTTAGATATCCATGGCTTTGTTTCCTTGGGTTTTTTTAAGTAATGGCTGTCTTAAGGTAGAGCTATTTAGGGAGGGGAAAGGCTACAATGTTATCAAGGCAAAATGGACCATAGATTTTCAGAGTTGAAACAGAGATAGAAACAAGAAACTAACCTACATCTAATGAATGATGTGTCAGTAAATCACTCACTCTGTGTGTTTCTGGGTTTCAGGTTTTAGGAGTAGTTCAGAGGAGGAGGTGATTCATCTAGGCTGGCGTAGTCAGGGAAAATTTAGCTGAAAGGTGAGTTATCATTGGTAGAAGGTGAATAACAATTGATACCTGTGGTAGTGTTATTATCTACACTTGACATGATGCAACTGATGTGAATGACTAACATTTGTAGAAATTGCATTTAAATCAGTTGTGTAGAATTGTCTCATTCATTTTATTATAACACTAGAGATTCTGGGATATAATTATGCATAAGAATAGACAGATGTTTTATATCACAGCTATAATTAAACATAATAGCTGTGATATGGTGGCACAGTCGGTTAAGCGTCCGACTTCAGCCAGGTCACGATCTCGCGGTCCGTGAGTTTGAGCCCCGCGTCAGGCTCTGGACTGATGGCTCGGAGCCTGGAGCCTGTTTCCGATTCTGTGTCTCCCTCTCTCTCTGCCCCTCCCCCGTTCATGCTCTGTCTCTCTCTGTCCCAAAAATAAATAAACATTGAAAAAAATAGCTGTGATAACACATTATTAATAGTAAATGTGTCTGTTTACCTGCCACTGGAAGACCTGTGGTTGTGGCCACCCACTTTGAGATACTCAAACACAGCATAACAGGGAGCAAATGAGAGTACCTGCACAGCACTGGTGCAGGTATGGTTTTTCACTGGGACTTTGGAAGGAGCGAAGGAGAGAAATCCAAAAAGGCATGAGGGCAGAGGCCTATGTATGCACTAGTAGGCTCCCCATCATAGTGAATAATTCATCCCTTGTTCTTACTTGACAATTGCCTGTGGTATGGAAGCAACAAGTCGCCACATGAACTTTTTTCCACCAGCAAAGCCAGTATGTTTAAGCCTCGATATTTTTCCCAAGTTGAGGTCCTTCATTGTGTTAACCAAACGTACATCCCTGCCTCCCCAGTCCAAGAGTATGGGAAGCCAGCTAGACAGAGGGCTCCTTGTGCCTTATTCTACTGTGTTGCCAACAAATAAGGGGACTGTCTTTCTTGTTCTCCTTTATGTCTCAGGACCTACAGTGGTTTCTGCACATAGGAAATAAACATTTTCTGAATCAATGAATTATTGACTATTGAGTCCTGGACTGGGTGTTGGGGGCAGTCTTCTGATGAAAACTGGGCATCTCTCTACCCATTGAGCTCTCAGCTGTTGGGGTCCTCTCTTAGGGGCAGCATTGTAAATTGCATAACTTCTGGCTTTTTTTTGTCCTGGTGTTGCAGGTCCAAACCTTATGGGTTTGTCCAACTCCTATTTCTTCCCCCTCCTGAGTGGACTTATTGACTGCAGGAGTTCTTGGACACTTTGGCATTGAGAGCTTGAAACCAACAGTACTTATGGATGGCTTTATTTTTTCAAAGGCTGAGTCCTATTTTTCTGGTAGTTGGTGTGCTACTAGGAATGTGGGCCAAGCTCCCAGCCACTTCTGTACAAGTGGGATAGTTCTACCCAGATCTGTGTATTTTGTGATTCTGAGTCCACCAACCTCCCATCCTATGACTCTGATCTCTCAGTCAAGCCTATTCACTCTAAACACTTTTTTGGCATTTGTTACATTTATATTTTTAATTTACATCCAAGTTAGTTAGTATATAGTGCAACAATGAATTCAGGAGTAGATTCCTTAATGTCCCTTACCCATCCCCCCTCCCACAACCCCTCCAGCAACCCTCTGTTTGTTCTCTGTATTTAAGAGTCTTTTATGTTTTGTTCCCCTTCCTGTTTTTATATTGTTTTTGCTTCCTTCCCTTATGTTCATCTGTTTTGTATCTTAAAGTCCTCATATGAGTGAAGTCATATGATATTTGTCTTTCTCTGACTGACTAATTTCGCTTAGCATAATACCCTCTAGTTCCATCCACGTAGCTGCAAATGGCAAGATTTCATTCTTTTTGATTGCTGAGTAATACTGCATTGTATATGAGTATATACTCCACATTGTGTATGAGTGTGTTTACTCCACATCTTCTTTATCCATTCATCCATTGATGGACATTTGGGCTCTTTCCATACTTTGACTATTGTTGATAGTCTGCTATAAACATTGGGGTGCATGTGTCTCTTCGAAACAACATACCTGTATCCCTTGGATAAATACATAGTAATGCAATTGCTGGGTCCTAGGGTAGTCCTATTTTTAATTTTTTGAGGAATCTCCATACTGTTTTCCAGAGTGGCTGCACCAATTTGCATTCCCACCAGCATTGGAAAAGAGATCCTCTTTCTCTGCATCTTTGCCAACATCTGTTGTTGCCTGAGTTGTTAACGTTAGCCATTCTGACAGGTGTGAGGTGGTATCCATTGTGGTTTTGATCTGTGTTTCCCTGATGATGAATGATGAACATTTTTCATGTGTTGGTTGGCCATCTGGATGTCTTCTTTGGAGAAGTGTCTATTCATGTCTTTTGCCCATTTCTTCACTGGGTTATTTGTTTTTTCGGTGTTGAGTTTGATAAGTTCTTTATAAATTTTGGATACTAACCCTTAACCTGATATGTCGTTTACAAATATCTTCTCCCATTCCATCAGTTGCCTTTTAGTTTTGCTGATTGTTTCCTTTGCTGTGCAGAAGACTTTTATTTTGATGAGGTCCCAATAGTTCATTTTTGCTTTTGTTTCCCTTGCCTCCGGAGATGTGTTGAGTAAGAAGTTGCTGCGGGCAAGGTCGAAGAGGTTTTTGCCTGCTTTCTCAAGGATTTTGATGGTTTCATGTCTTAGATTTAGATTTTTCATCCATTTTGAGTTTATTTTTGTGTATGGTGTAAGAAAGTGGTCCAGGTTCATTCTTGTGCATGTCACTGTCCAGTTGTCCCAGCACCATTTGCTGAAGAGACTGTCTTTATTCCATTGGATATTCTTTCCTGCTTTGTCAAAGATTAGTTGGCCATACATTTGTGGGTCCATTTCTGGGTTCTCTATTCTGTTCCATTGATCTGAGTGTCTGTTTTTGTGCCACACCCTGTACATTTTTTGAGGCATACTTTCATCATGGCACCATATTGTTTTGGTCCCATAGGGAAGCAGTACCCAGGAATTTCTAAGGTTTTGAGTGGCAAGTAGTTCATGGTGATAGATCCAGACATAGAAGCTGTGGTTCCCACCTTAGAAAATTATGCTGAGCTGGAGAGTGGATCACACCTTGTCAGAGTATGTGTCAACAGCAAACTCCTTGGGAACCCTTTATTAAAATTAAATCCTGAAGACTTTAGAAACTTTGAGTCCTTGGATATTAAAGTGAAAATAAATAGCCAGTTTGATATTTTCTAAGAACAAAAAAAACCTTTTTTTAAATTCAATGTACTCCCAAAGTGCTACACAGCATTACTGTTTTGCTCTCTATATCCTGCCCTGCACTGATTTCTCCCAAGATTTCAATTTTGATTTCATTCAGGTTCTGTGATGTTCCCTTGGCTTCTTCCAACCATTGGTTGGCTTTATCCAACCATTTGGATAGCTTGGTTGGAATGCTTTCTACTCCAGTATTTCAACAGTCTAAGAGAGTGAGACTAATCTCTCAGCAGGTGATCTCAACATAAGGGCAATTGAATTTCATATTAAAGTTCCAAGTATGGAAGAGTAAATTTTTTTTTAAGTTTTACTGAAATTATAACACATGGCTGGGCTTTTGCTCTGCAGATCTAAAAAAAATAATAATAATAAAACAAAAATAAAAACCAAACACAAACAAGCCAACATAAATGCTAAGTGAAAAAAAGTCATTGTGTCAAAGATCCCATGAAAAGTCTCTGGTGAAGACCAAATGGCAAGGAGGTCCAGAGCATGACCTCTGCAGCCCATCAGCTACACCACCTACTGGCTGTGTGCCCTCTGTCCTGGTACAAAACTGGATTCTTAGTTTCCCCATTTATAATCTGGCTCTTAAGAGCACCTACCTTATGGGTTGTTTAGAAAACTAAATGAGCTCATGTAAGTCAGTTAGGGGTTCCAAGCATATGACAGGCAACAGTAAGTTTCTCATCTAAGTCCCAGAATCACCTCTCACAACCCCTTACCCTTTTTCCTGTCTCCTAATCCACACTTTCACATTATCACACCTCTTAAGCTTTTATCTCCACCTCTCTCAAAACCATAACTTCTTAGATTCTTTATAATTCTAATTCTCTCTCTCTCTTCTGTCATGTCAGCTTTCTCTGGGATGTTTACTGAGCAGATGGAGTTGGCTGTCCTGATGCCATTCCTTCCTCTCCCTAGCTCTTTAACCTACCCTGATGATTTTCAACCTTGGCATTTTGACCCAGATAGTTCCCTGTGATGGGGTTGGGGACATTGTGAGGTGCTTCTGTGGCATGTGTAGCTGTAGCCTTGGCCTCCCCCACTGAATGCCAGTAGTCTGAGATGCTGCCACCTCGATATCTAGAAACAACCAAAACTGTCTCTCAATACTGACAAATGTCCCTAGAAGGAACAGATTCCCCCACATTGACAACTGCCTATCTGCCTATTTTCTGGTAACTGCCTACTATGCATTCTGTTTTTTAATGGGGAGGCTAGAGACAGCACAGGAGTCAGGGAGCCCAATGTGAGGGGAACACCCATCCACCTCACCTTTTACTAATGGTTACAGGCTCAGTTGTACCCTCCTCTCACCCACTGCACCACACGACAGAATAAAAGACCCACAGCCTTCCATTTTCTCTAGTCTAAAGCTATGATTCACCACCCTCTGTACGGCAGCACTGGGCCTGAGGAGCAGACAGAGGGTGTACATCAGGTCACCTGGGGAGGGGTAGAGTGGAATAACAAAGGAACCACCCAGGGTAACAGGAACAGAACATTTATTTTTTCATGACCTCAGGCACAGGTGCTGACAATCACTGGCAGGTGCAGCAGGAAGGGGGCTGTGCCATCCTGGACCAAGCAAGGATAGCTGGGACCCTCCCCAGGGATACCCCCAGCTCAGCCTCAGCAAGAGAGAATGGGGGGTGCAGGAAAGGCTGTGTACTCGTGGGATGGGAAGGATGGCTTTTTCTGGCCCTTTGGATTCCCATTTCCTCTAGGAGCTCTTGTCTCAGCATCAGGATCCCAAGTCAGCAACCACCCACAGAGCCATGGCCACACCCAGAGCCCCCGGACTGCAGCGCACTGCCACCATCACAGGAGCTGGAGCTGTGGCGCCGGCATCCATGGGATCCGTGGTGCCTGAGGTGGCCTAGGCAGCAGTCACCCCCGGAGCTGAGGCCACAGCTGCCCTTGGAGCCTGGAGCACAGCTGGAGGAGGCTGGGGGCAAGCACTGTGCTGGGCTCTTCGGGGGGCACTTGGGCGATGGGGGGCACGTGGAAGGAGGCTGGCACTGCTGCTGGCTCTGCTGGCAGGACATCGCGGCAGGAGGTTGATCTGGAACAAATAAAAGAAACATTTTTTTATGTGAACACAGAAGCTTCAGACAAAAGTCCCTTCTCTGGGTTTTGTCAAACACTTGTCCCCATGACCAAACTGCTTCCTAAGCCAAGCTGTGTGAGACAGACATGGGGACACGGAGTGGACACGCACACTTAGACACCAGATAGGTCTGTGTGCACCCCTGACCACATACTCAGAACAAGAATGGAAGGAATCTTGAAGACCTGTGGCTTTGAGGGTTCACAGCCCCCTGACAGGTGCCTCAGTGGCTCTTTCCCTCACCACCACCCCCTCCCCCACTGCTGCCCCTGTCTGGGTCCCCTCCTGCTGGTTCTGATCACATCTGGGCTTGTCTTCCCAAAGCTCCCAGCTGAGGGGACACTCACCAGATACAGAGGAGGCAGGATGAGGCTGTTCCTGAGGATGCTGCAGGTGAGGAGCCCAAGGTAGGAGCACTTTTATCCTGTGGCTGGGTTTGTCATGCAGACTGGAGCCCTCTGCTGCTTTCACAACCAGGGGAGGGGACAGCCTGGCATGTTGGACTAGGCTTTCAGCCTTTTTCCTGGGCACTTGCACAATGTCCAATTAACAAGGTTCAACCAGGAAGCTTGATGACTGCCCACATACATCCCCCTGGGAACTGCTGGGAACCTAACACTAGTCTTTCCCGCATTCCTTTCTGAACCCCTTCCTTCCTCCCTCCCTTCCTTCCTTCCTTCCTTCTACTCACATTACTTAGTTCAGATTCTGTTTCATGTACCCTCCTGGGAACAGGTATGGCTATGAAAGAATTTTCTTCTTGTATTCAGAAGTCTACCAAGACAGACACATAGATAGATGAAAAATTCATAACACAAATTCCAAGTAATAAAATGTAATTTAATCTGTTCAGTGTCTCCAGGCTGCCCCTGTGACCATGACCTTCTCAAGTAATCCACTACTACCTCTTGAGCCCTTGGCTTTGAGATATGGGCAAGGGTGGGGGACTGGTGTTACAGCCCTCCCTGGGGAGCCCTCAGAAGACCTCATGGTACCCAGGGGGCAGCAGAGAATTTCACAAATGAAAGGAGCAGAGCCAAGTTAGGTGTTGATGCACAAATAAATAAATTGTTCAGAACCGAAAATGTTTACTTTCTCTAAGTGAAGTCATCTAAACTCAAAACTTCTCACATATTTGAATCTATTAGTCAAGGAAAGGTAATTAGGACTACACAAACTGTAATTATATATGATGCAAATAATTCTTACTATTAAAAGATATTATATCACGGATTTATATTTCCTACTGAGAAAAATGTTCATGGCCTTTTGTGAACTGGTAAAAAGCAGTACACACAGTTAATTAAATGGTATTTCCAATGCAGTCTTTTGTATAGGGGATGTGTCTTATTTAAACCTATAGGACTGGTTTCTTGCCTTTAGAGTATTTCATTTTCCTCACCTCACTGTAAAACTTACCCACACTGAAGCAGGATCCCAGGAGTTGTTTCAACTCCCCACAGAGGAAGAACTGGCAAGGGGCCTTTGGAGTGTTAACTCAGGGTGGGGTGGGGGTGAGGGTGGGGCAGAATTGCACCCTCCTGACATTCTCTTGTCTTCCAGAGAGGCTCTGGACCCCCTGAGGCCAGGCTTTCAGCCTCATCCTCAATTCTGCTCAGAGGCCACTTCCCTCACTCCATGGGAACACGCAACTAGATACTGGATTGGAAAGAGCAAAATATGAGGGCGAAAAGAGGCATCATTTTCGTGAGGTCTCCAGTGAGGTTGCACAGAGAGGGGATAGAAAGTCATTTCCATTTTCATCAGCTTTGCTGGGCAGGTGACCCTTAGATAATGCCACAAAAATAAGGCTACTCTCCCTCCTGGTGCACCTGGGGGGTCCTAGCTACAACTGGTGTCCTAGTGTAACTATTCAGTGGAGTCCTGGTTTGGCCAATAATATCAAAGATTGGCCTAATGGAAGCGATGCTAACATCACACTTGGAGCCTCCTGAATATGCAGCCTGACCTTGGGGTGTGGCCAGGAGAGGGACATCACCCACTGTGTTTTTTCTCACCGACCTGATACTCCTAGTGCTAGCCCTCACCGCTTTATCTCATTCAGTCATGAATTCCCCAGTTCCTACGTTTGATATACCTTGAATGAGCATGAGCTGTGGGTCAGGCACTGTGTGCCACACGGGGCATGCAGACAGAGGAGCGAGAACAGCCTGTCCTCACACGATGGGCAATCCAGCAGAGAGGAGGAAGACAGATGGTGAATTACAGCTGTAGTGTCCATTAAGGAGAAATTGCAGGTGCTGCGGGCATGTAAAGGGAAGGCCTAATCTAGTCCAGGGGTTCAGATCTCTGCAAAAAATGGATAGTTTAGCTTTAGCCAGGGGTTCAACAGAAGCAAGTACAAAGGCTCTTTTTGGTCTACATGGTTTTAATCTTGAGTCATTAGGCAATAGGGGTTGGAGGGTCACATCTGTCTTCATGGTAGAGTAAGTTGCAAAGTTTCTGAGTGGCTCTGAGCAGGGAGATTTTCCCCTCTTCCCTGGAAATGCAAGTGGACTTCTATGTGGCTTCCTCTGGGCCCATCCTTGGTTTTCCTTGTCTTAGGGAAGAGGCTGTTTTAGTCCTGGAGTTGCTGCTCACTGATCTGAGGTCCACGTCAATGAGGAAGAGGAGCTCCCTCTTCACAAGCCGTCACATGTCTCCCAGAGCAGCTGTTCCACAGTCCTGCAGAGCAAGCAATGTCCTTAATGGCAGAAGCACAGCAATGAGGCAACCACCAGGTGGCTCCTTCCTGGCCCAGAGGATAGTTCCCTGAGGGTCAGTGCTGACAGCAGCCCATCCCCAAGAGCCCAGCACCCTGGGGCATGGAGCTATCAGAAGGAACCCTGCTTATTTCTGCTGCATTGTCTCTTAACTGCACTCAGAAGAGGTAAACCTTGGTTCATCAAGAATAAGAAATGAAGCAAACACAAAACTCTTCTCCCTCATCTCAAGGACAGGACCACGAAAGGACAGAACTGTGTGAAGCCTCTTCCCAGGACAAATGGCTCAGAATCTCTCAGAAAAATGGGGTGAGGCAGTGTGAAAAACTATCACCTAATCTTCTAATTTAAGGATATTTGATCCTGGCTATTCTCGTACCAACTTAGATGGGGTCTAGCATTTATGGCATGGAAAGTATCTCCTCACAACCACTGAACACATTCCATATGGATCCAGGTTCTAACGTGATGCCATTTTGTGACTTTTCTTGGTATGAGAATTTCAATGCAAGCCCCAACCCTGAAACCACAGCACCTCAATACTCGCAACTCCTAAAGAGATCCTGAAAGAGTCCCAGATGTCTTCCACGTGTATTAAGACATTATAGAGGAAGCCCTGCCATGAACACCATCATGTGGAAGTAGAAAGCTAAGAATTTTATGGAAAATGTCAGAATAGAGGATGCTTTTCCTGGCAGAAGAGTGGGGAGGGGTGGCTCCTTAACTCCTCTGGGCAGGGTGGACTCTGAGGATGTGGGCAGGGTCAGGACAGGAGGAGCCAGGTGCACTGTGTGGTAATGAGAGCTGTGTGGTGACATAGGTGCCTCTATGACCATGTGACACATCCCTTTGGAGGTTCCAAGAAATTACATGGAGCCACTTAATGACTATTTAGACAGCAGGTTATTTCCAGCTACTGTGATTTGAGCAAATATATTTATTGTGATCTCATCTTGAACTCATATGCTGAAAAAAGCTTATGTTTAGGTTGCACATTACATGAGCCATTCATAACTTGTAAAATTATGCCTCTTTTGTAAATGTAAAAAATTTTAGATGAGCCAGAAATTTTACAGAGTCTTGGAATAGTTGAGATACTACTACATTCACATCAGACTAAAGAGAAAATAAAAACATATAATCATCTCAATAGATGCATAAAAACATTTGAAAATATCCATTACAATTCATGATTAAAAAGAAAACTCTCAGAAAGGGGAACCTGGGTGGCTCAGTTGGTTAATCACCTGACTCTGGATTTTGGCTCAGGTCAGGTCTCATGGTTCATGAGCTCGAGCCCCGAGTAGGGCTCTGCACTGGCAGTGCAGCCTGCTTGTGATTCTCTGTCTCTCCCTCTCTGCCTCTCCCCTGCTCATGCTCTCTCAGTCTCTCAAAATTAATAAATAAGCTTTAAAAAAGCCTTCAGAAAGCAAATAAACCTAATAAAGAGCTCCTCAACCTAATAAAGGAGCATCCTCAACCTCATGAAGAGCTCTACCCCTAATACAATACTTAAGAGAATGAATGCTTTCCTCCTAAGATCAGGAGTAAGGCAAGGGTAGAAAGTTATGGAAAAGAACACAGGTCCAAAAGTAGACCCAGAATACATGATTAATTTATTTTGAGCAAAGGTACTGTCAATGAAAACTGAACAAACCTTTTTGTTAATAGCGCTTTATTTTATTTCATTTTTAAAGTAGGCTGCATGTCCAACTTGAACTCATGACCCTGAGATCAAGAGCCCCACACTCTACCAACTGAGCCAGCCAGGCACCCCTAAACAAACCTTTTAGAATTTCTTTTAAAAAGGAAGAGTTTTATTCAAGTCTAGGTGAGAACAGCTGACTAGGATACACAATCTTCACAAAGAAGAGAGTGCTCCTGAGAAGTGTTTAACGAGGGGTTACATATGTTTTTTGTTACATCAAGAGTTACTAACCATCATGATGAAGGAAATTTCAGAAAATTACAAACTTTATCTTAAGCTTTTAGTATGTGCAAGATTGCAGGCTTTGGAGGCGTGGGAATTGAATTTAAAGAGACTTTTACTCTTTAGTTTGAAATGTGTGCTTTAAGGTTATTTGTTTAAAAAGCAGATGCACAATGTGTGCTCGGGGCAGAAACAGAGCCCATGCTCTGAAGTTTGGTGAAGTCATTCTGACCTTGGTAAAGGTATAGCTTCCCAGGGAGCTGAGGATCATGGCCCACAAACATTAAAAGTTGAAAATTTCTGGGGTGCCTGGGTGACTCAGTCGGTTAAGCGTCCAACTTCATCTCAGGTCATGATCTCACGGTTCATGTGTTTGAGCCCCACGTCGGGTTCTGTGCTGACAGCTCAGAGCCTGGAGCCTGCTTCGGATTCTGTGTCTCCCTCTCTCTCTGTCCCTCCCCCACTCATGCTCTGTCTCTCTCTTTCTCTCAAAAATAAAAAAACATTAAAAAAACAAAAAATAAAAGTTAGAAATTTATCAGTACAAAGGCATCTGAATGGAAAGACAGTCATTCCAACGAATGGTGCTGAAACAGTTGGACAACCATATTTAAAAAATAAATTATATCTCATATTATATGTAAAAAATTATTATATATAAAAATTAACTCCACATTAATAATGGATCAAAGGGTAAAACAAAACATTATAAAACTTCTAGAGTAAAGCATAAGAAAAAATCTTTGTGACTTGAGTTACACAAAAAAATTTTTAGAAATGGCAATAAAAGGGTGATTCAAAAGAAAACCTTCATAAACTCAACATTGTCAAAATTTTAAAACCCTGCTTTTGATCCTTTTTATGGGTGAGTAATATTCCACTACATATATATATATATATATATATATATGTGTGTGTGTGTGTATGTATATGTATGCATATATATAATACCACAACTTCCTTATCTATTCATCAATCCATGGACACTTGGGCTCTTTCCATAATTTGGGTATTGTTGATAATGCTGCTATAAACTTGTATGGAAATGTTCAGTAGTGATTGAAGCTAATATTACACTGTATGTTAACTAACTGAAATTTTAATAAAAATTAGAAAAGGAAGGGCCTTAGAAATAATGCTCTCTTTAGATGACAAAATAAACAATAAAACAAAAAACAAAGCAAGCAAAAAACTGCTTTTCAAAAGACACTGTTAAGAAAAGGTAAAGAAAATTCACAGACTTGGAAAAAACATTTGTAAAATACATATGCAATGAAGGACTTATGGCTAGAATGTATGTTAAAATGCTCCAAAAATAGGGACTCCTGACTCAGTCAGTGGAGCATCTGACTCTTGATTTCAGCTCAAGTCATGATCTCAGACTCATGGGATCAAGTCCCACCCACATCAGGCTCTGTGCTGAGCATGAAGCCTGCTTAAGATTCTCCTTCTTTCTCTCCCTCTGTCTCTCTACCCCCCTTGTGCTCTCTTTCTCTCTCTAAAATATGAATACATACATACATACATACATAAAATGCTCAAAAAAAAATAATAAGAAAATAGACAACCTGGTTAAAAAATGGGTGAAAGATTTGAACAGACATTCCAACAAAGAAGATATATGAATGGCAAATAAATACATGAAAAGACCCTTAACATTATTAGTCATTAGGGAAATAAATATTAAAAGAAAAATGAGATACCACTCTACATACATTAGAATGGCTAAAATAAAAAAAAATAAATAACTGGGGCGCCTGGGTGGCGCAGTCGGTTAAGCGTCCGACTTCAGCCAGGTCACGATCTCGCGGTCCGTGAGTTCGAGCCCCGCGTCAGGCTCTGGGCTGATGGCTCAGAGCCTGGAGCCTGTTTCTGATTCTGTGTCTCCCTCTCTCTCTGCCCCTCCCCCGTTCATGCTCTGTCTCTCTCTGTCCCAAAAATAAATAAACGTTGAAAATAAATAAATAAATAAATAACTGATAATACCAAGTACTATCAAATATGTGGAGCACTTAGTTCACTCAATCATTGCCAGTAGGAATACAAAATTGTACAACCACTTTGGAAAATAGTTTGCCAGTTTCTTAAAAAATGAAACATACCCTTATAATTTGCCCCAGAAACCCTATTCTTAGATATTTAACCATGAGAAATAAATTTTATATTTACAGAAAAACTTGTAAGTCAGTATTTATGGTGACTTTATTAAGAATTTCCCTGAACTGGTAGCAACCCCAGTGTCCTTCAACTGGAAAATAGATTAAAAAATAATCTGTACATTTGGGGCACCCGGGTGGCTCAGTCAGTTAAGCATCTGACTTTGGCTCAGCTCATGATTTCATGGTTCATGAGTTTGAGCCCCATGTTGGGCTCTGTGCTGACAGCTCAGAGCCTGGAGCCTGCTTCAGATTCTGTGTTTCCCTCTCTCTCTGCCCCTCCCCTGTGCATTTTCTCTCTCTCTCTCTCTCTCTCTCTCTCTCTCTGTCTCTCTCAAAAATAAATAAACATAAGAACATAATAATAATAACAAGATACATTTACACAATATAAAGCTACTTAACAAAGAAAAAGGAATGAAGTACTATTACATTAAAACAATACAGATGAATTTCAAATGCACTATTCTAGGTGAAAGAAGCTAGGCTTTAAATGCTACATATCATGTAATTGCAATTACACAGCATTGTGAAAAAGGCAAAACTATAAGGACTGAAAGCAGATCAGTGGTTGCCAGGGACTGCATGGAGGAGGGGTTCACTATATAGGGTCACAAGGGAATGTTTTGGGGTGATGAAACTTTTCGTTGCTTTTTTACATGGCTGTATGTGTTAGTCAAAGCTCACAGAATTGTGTACCTAAATGGATGATTTTTTTCTCTGTGTAAAATAAATACCTCAAAAAATCTGACTTAAAAATAGAGAAAAAAATTTTAATATTTTTGAGGAATGCATGTAAATATGATAAAAATATGTCAGAAGGGAAGCAAAGAATAGTAAATACAAGACTCAGAATGGTGATTACGTCCTCATTTTCATGTGGGGAGTGGATTTTGGCATTTTTGCTATTTAAACAATGGTAGGATAGATAGATGATAGATAGATGATAGATAGATAGATAGATAGATAGATAGACAAATTCATTAAGAGAACCTTGCATGGACTGATGATGAACATATATTACAAACCAAGATGTCAATCCATATCTGTGCACCTGAGATCTGATAATAACAGAGCTAAGTGGAACTCCAGGAGTAAATATCTTCCCAGAATACTACTTTTGAGCTTACTCATCTCATCTTCCTCTTTCACAGCATCAGTCATTAATTGCCATGGAAAAGGGCTGATCCTTGTTTGTTTCTTTGTTTATTCAGTTATTTCTAATATGTCTGTCTTAGGAAGCTTATCCTGGAGCTGGGCCTCAGATAAAGTACTTCCTGCTCCAGAGCTAACACACAGGTTATTAGGTCATAAAATCCTCTCATAAAACCAGGTGAGTGTCTTCTCCATGTGTGACCCCAGGTTCCTTACAATGTCAGGGCTGCTGAGACATCCTCATACCACAGCTCAATGCAGCCTCCCCAGGCTCTGGGCTGTGGGCTCAAGTGTTCTGTGAGTTTGGACTGAGGACTCTGTTCTGAGAAGGAAAGTGTGGACCCTGAGGTGGGCAGTTTCCAGATTAAGTAGCTCATCTGGAGAAAGGAAAGGAGGGATATCTGAGGATATGGAAACAAGGCACTAAGGCAGGGATTCAGGCATGGGACTGGAAAGAAGCCATCTTCAAGTCCATTCTTGAGGAACAGAAGCACTTTGCTGACAAGTTTTAGAGTGGCTTGGGTCACATTGATTGGGGACACCTGTTACACCAAAAGTGCAGCCCCATAGCAACTCAATTTCCACATCGCTGGGATTAAGCATAGCCTCTGTGCAAATTTCTGGAGAACCACACGACATGGAAAATACTAATTCCCTCTGCAGCCGGTCTGGAACCCTGAGACAGTTCCACTTCAGTTTACCCTATAACACCTACATTTAGCCTTAGGGTTCAGTTATCACAAATGTAAATACTTTGTTGTTGTCCTAACTGTATGCTTGTGTGAAATCATACTCAGAGACAAACTGGGATCTCCTTTGAAGCAGAGAGGACAGCAATTGTGCCCTGCTTTCCCCTCCCCACTGCCAGCACCCAGCTCTGTACCCCAGGACCATCTAGGCTCCCACATGGATCTTCAAAGAACTTTAGGAATCACTGATTCAGAATGAGTAAGTTGTGGATTGGAGAGAAAAAGAAAACTATAGCCTATGAATTTAGTATCTACAAATGGGTATTTAAGCTAACAACAAATCAAAATGTAATATATTACATTTGCTATAATGAAGTTTTATTTAATTTAATTAAATTTAAATATGTGAATGTTGAAGTCTCAATGATAATTTTATTTTTGTTATATATAATGTATATTATCCATTTTATTATCATATTTGAGATAAAATTTGTTGAGGAATATATGTGTAATATCACAATTAAATCAAATGGAACAATAAGGGCGCCTGGGTGGTTCAGTCAATTGCGCATCCAGCTCAGGTCATGATCCCAGGGTCATGGGATTGAGCCCCATGTCGGGCTCTGCACTGAGCATGGAACCTGCTTGAGATATTCTCCCTCTCTCTCTCTCTCTTTCTCCCTCTCTCTCGGCTCCCCTCCCCTGCTTGGTGCTCTCTTTTTCTCTACAAATAAAATGAATCTTTAAAAAATGGAAAGATAGTATTCAGTTTACATAAAGCTTAGCCATTATGAGGTTTATGCTATCAAGCAAGGCCCACATACCACCTCCACCACCATCAACCTCACAATTACCAATCATGTTTGCAAAATGATTCATTATCATCATTTGCATAGTTTTTCCTTAGTTCCTCCAAGCACATGGGCCACTATCTTCTATCACCTTCTACAGTGTTAGAATCAATAGTATATATCCCACAGTCTGAGAGATGTGGACACATGGAACAACAATGAAGAGGTGGATCTATTCTTTACTTCTCCTCCTCCCCCTCCTCCTCCTACTTCTCGTCCTCCCCATTTCCCTCTTCCCCCTTCTTCCTAATAATAGCAGTTGTGAATCTTGTCCCATCAAAAGTTGTTGGTCCCTTCTCCACTCTAACTTTTATGCTGTTCTCCCTACTACCATATGGGAACCAGGAGGTCCCCCTAGGAACCTTTCCCTCTTAGACATGAACTGGCTCCCAACCTCCATATCTTATCCTACCCATCACACCCTCACAGGACAATGACCTTGTTCAGCTGTCACCTCCAGAAAACATCACCCTTCTGGTGCAATGGGGGACTGACCTCCAAAACCTGGGATCTTAGGCTTGAGGTCTTAAGAAACACTTCTGTTTAGCATTTATGTTATCAGATGCAATATATTTGCTTTTCCATGTGATTGTCCATGATCTGTGAGGTACTTAAGGGAAGAAATGTGTATTATCTCTCTGTATTATTAGTGTTGCATGTACTAAAAAGGGACAGAGCCTATGTCAAAGCATGGAAGTGAAGGACTGAATAAGGGCACAGCAGCTGGTCCAAAGCAGACTAAAGTGGGAAGTAATTTGGTAGTCACAGGACATCCTGGTTCTACCTTAGAAGAATTTTAGGGTCATGCCCAGGAAGACACTGGAGGTAGACAACTAGGAACCATGCCAGGCTGTCCCCTCCCCTGGTTGTGAAAGCAGCAGAGGGCTCCAGTCTGCATGACAAACCCAGCCACAGGATAAGAGTGCTCCTGCCCTGAGCTCCTCACCCGCAGCATCCTCAGGAACAGCCTCATCCTGCCTCCTCTGTATCTGGTGAGTGTCCCCTCAGCTGGGAGCTTTGGGAAGACAAGCCCAGATGTGATCAGAACCAGCAGGAGGGGACCCAGACAGGGGCAGCAGTGGGGGAGGGGGTGGTGGTGAGGGAAAGAGCCACTGAGGCACCTGTCAGGGGGCTGTGAACCCTCAAAGCCACAGGTCTTCAGGATTCCTTCCATTCTTGTTCTGAGTATGTGGTCAGGGGTGCACACAGACCCATCTGGTGTCTTAGTGTGCATGTCCACTCCGTGTCCCCATGTCCGTCCCACACAGCTTGGCTTAGGAAGCAGCTTGGTCATGGGGACAAGTGTTTGACAAAACCCAGAGGGAAGGGACTTTTGTCTGAAGCTTCTGTGTTCACATAAAAAAATGTTTCTTTTATTTGTTCCAGATCAACCTCCTGCCGCGATGTCCTGCCAGCAGAGCCAGCAGCAGTGCCAGCCTCCTTCCACGTGCCCCCCATCGCCCAAGTGCCCCCCAAAGAGCCCAACACAGTGCTTGCCCCCAGCCCCCGCCAGCTGTGCTCCAGGCTCCGGGGGCAGCTGTGACCCCAGCTCCGGGGGGTGGGGGGCTGCTGCCTGAGCCACCGTGGGTGCCACGGATCCCATGGATGCCGGTGCCACAGCTCTGACTCCTGTGATGGTGGCAGTGGGCTGCAGTCGGGGGGCTCCGGGTGTGGCCATGGCTCTGTGGGTGGTTGCTGACTTGGGATCCTGATGCTGAGACAAGAGCTCCTAGAGGAAATGGGAATCCAAAAGGCCAGAAAAAGCCATCCTTCCCACCCCATGAGGACGCAGCCTTTCCTGCACCCCCCATTTTCTCTTGCTCAGGCTGAGCTGGGGTTGTCCCGGGGAGGGTCCCAGCTCTCCCTGCCTGGTCCAGGATGGCATAGCCCCCTCCCTGCTGCACCTGCCAGTGATTGTCAGCACCTGTGCCTGAGGTCATGAAAAAAATAAATGTTCTGTTCCTGTTACCCTGGGTGATTCCTGTGTCATCCCACTCTGCCCCTACCCTCAGTTCTTTTGCCAACACTACCCAGCTCTGTGGACAGAATCTTCATTCTGGATCAGGAATAAGAGCAGATCAGTTCTCCGCCCCACACTTAGAAGGGAAGTGGAGAGGTTTTAGGCCTGATGGAGACAGAGGATGAGGGGTGTATTTATTTGAAGCCCCGCAACTCTCAGTAAAGGGACAGATTTTTCCTGTGAAATCTGAGTGTTGATCCAATCTGGAAATTGCTATTGTGTGATAAGGTACTTGTATTTATTTTGATAAACTATTTCTGTGTCCTAATTAAGAAACAAGGAATCGGGAGGCAAATGAACAAAATACGCAGAGGAAGAGCTGAATGAAAAGATGGAGGAAGGAGACAGAAGCCTCCAGAAGGAAAGTTAAACTAAAGGGTCTGTGAAGTGCAGGAAGAGAGATGGAAAGGAGAGAAGTGTTTAAATTAATAAGGTCTGGAGGGAGTGATGTGGGAGAAGTTCCATCAGTGAGATGGTAGGAGTGTGTGACATTTAAACTTTAGGAACAAGAAAAAGGGAGAAAATGAGTAGTGCTGCTGGGATTATAAATGTATGTAATTTCAGGAGCAAACATTTATTAGACCCTCAGCTCCATGCATGCCTACAGTGGCAAACCTGGAGAATGGGAGCACACTGGCTGGCAGGGCCCGGGAAGCAGCCTTGGAGGCTCAGAAGTGCCCCTCACTGCCACTCTCAAGAACTGATGGCTATCCCTCTGGTTGAATCCAATCTAAGTGGAAAGGGATCAGGGTTAACCCACAGAGCTGCCTGCTGGGACACTGGAGAGATCTTGGGAAACCAGAAATGACAAAACAAATCTTTCAAATGAAGTCCCAACGGGGAGTTCCCAGCAATGGAGGAAAGTAGATTCCCCAAACCTGAGCAGGGTGACACCACGTCCTAACCCTGGACCCACTTATTCACTCACTGCATTTTTATTGAGCATCTATGTGCTCAGTTCTAAGCATTAAGGATACAGCAGAGAATCAGAACAAGTTTCTTCTCTCCGGCACTGACATTCAAATAGGTGTGTGGGTGACAGTCCCCGATATTACACGATGCAGAATGAAACGCAGTGGCACTCTATTCAGTTGGTCATTTACCTTCTGGGACACTGAGGCTGGTCTAATAATCCTAGAGAAGACATCCAGCCTGGGCTTTGAGATAGTGGCTTTGGTGGAGACCAAAAAGGATGTGAATATCTGCTAGCTACCACATCAAAAGACAACAGCCAAGAAAGGAGAGGGCACGTGTTGTTAATATTAATGGGACCATGCTGGTGCACAAGCAGCCTCTGTCCCTGTGTCCTCCCCTCCCTCTCTCCGCAGCCCCGCTGGAAAACCATCTGCTCAGGTTCTCCTTTTCTCCCATGAATATCATTTATTTGATCACCTAAAAAGGGACAGCTATCCTCTAGGTTTAATGCAACAGGATAACCAGACAAATCATTTTCATCAATGTTTATAAAAAACAATAATTCTTCATAACCACTATAATTAATATTTGCGACTTAAAAGATCTTTTCCAGGGCACCTGGGTGGCTCAGTCAGTTGAGCATCTGACTTTGGCTCAGGTCATGATCTCACGGTTCATGAGTTCGAGCCCTGCATGGGGATCTGTGCAGACAGCTCAGAGCCTGGAGCCTGCTTCGGATTCTGTGTCTCCTTCTCTCTCTGCCCCTCCTCAACTTGTGCTCTGTCTCTCCCTCTCTCAAAAATAAATAAACATTTTTTAAAAAATGTTTCTTAAATGTGATGTTTCAGAAGGCAATGCATCTCTAATGTTATAACAAAATTCAATGGAGAAATTCCAGATGGCTTATGTAATCGTAATTTCCCAAATTGTTCACGAGCCTCATCCTTATCACCCTCACCGTCACCATGCCCACTAAGCATGATTCATAGCTCAGCTAACCTCCCTTAGCCACCCCAGCCAACTTGAATCACTCCTTCCCCTGAACTATCCCTGGAGCTCTTAGGATAAATAGCACAGTCACAGAGATACTGACACAATGGTCCTCACATGTATCTCAATTTGCAAACCTTGTCACTGCAGCTTCTGTAAATTTCTTATCTCTGTCTCTGATTTCATTCCTTGCCACTTTGGTCTGTTGTGCCTCTATCACCTTTCAGAGTTTTCTTTACCAGGTGCTGGCTGTTAACTGGAGAAGAGGGAATTCCAACGCAGGAATGCCTGACTCCAAATGAATGCTTAAAAAGCCCATTATCATGGCCTCCACATTGTCTTAGATCCTCCACTGTCCCCTCAACTACACTCACTGTCAGTACCAGTGTTAGCTCTTCCTCCTCGTGAGGACTCCTGGGTTCTGTGAGTTCCTCTTGGAACTGCCATCTGGGCTGACTACGCATGGACAGAGCAAGGAACTACACCCCTGCTCCTGCTGCTTGTCCAAGTACTGCTCTTACAGGCCAGGGGCCTCATCCCACCTACAGGCCCAAGTGATAGCAGGTGATGCCATCTGGACACATGCTACTGCTCAGGGTCACTGCAGACAAAGGGGTCTGACACCCAAAGGCTCTGTCCTGAGACTTGAGGACTCCCCACACACATATATGACAGCACTAACCCTTGGATCAAGCTTATTTTATTACTTGTCCATCTGCCCTGCTCACACAGTGTGTTAGTTACTTAAGAACAGTGACCAGATCTTATTCACTTCTGAATCTCCTTGGGTACAGCAGAATGCTTGGTGGGCCGCTGTATCAAGGCAACACATTCTTTTTTTTTTTTTTTTAATTTTTCTTAATGTTTATTTTTGAGAGAGAGACAGACAGACAGACGTGCACAGGGGAGGGTCAGAGAGAGAGAGGGAGACACAGAATCTGAAGTGGGCTTCAGGCTCTGAGCTGTCAGCACAGAGCCCCACATGGGGCTCGAACTCACTTACCATGAGATAACTACTTGAGCTGAAGTCAGACGCTTAACTGACTGAGCCACCCAGGCGCCCCAAGGCAACACATTCTGTGTGAATAACTGAGTGGATAGATGGATGGATAAATGGATGGATGGGAAAATAAAATGGCAAGCTTACAGGAAATGAGTCACTGGTATTTGAAGAATCCTGTGACTTTCCTCACAGGAAAACTCCTGGCACCTATCTTGGAAGATATGGAGGATCCAAGGATGGAGATCACAAGGAGCTGAATCAGCTCAACACATGTTAAAGAAAGAGGAAGGGGGGAGAAAGGATAGAAAGAAGGATAGCACGAGTAAGAGAAAAATAAGACATGACAGACTCACAGAAAGTTTAAAAAGCAGGAATTTGAACAATTTGGGAACTCCTGAATCCTTCCCATCAGAAAACCTCCTGCTCCCCTTTCCCCTTTTCCTCCCAATCATCAGGCAAAGAACCCCACAAAGAGTAGCACTGAGGGCTCCTCCCTTCCCTGTGATGCCTGTGCCTTGGTCAGGGCATCGGAGGACCCTGAGAACCCAGGATCCATCATTAAATGTCCCTTCTGCTCACAGCACAAGCACATGTTCTTCAGGTCCTTGGTGTGTCCATCCTCCTACACACCATAAGGATGTGCAAGAAGTTGTGAGAAAATGCAAGGCAGGTGAAAAACTGGAGTCAAGATACAAAGGAAGCATCTGGCAGGAGGTGAGGCAGAGAGATTCCAGGCTATTCTGAAAATAGCAGGTGAGTAGCACACGGCTGCTCATACCCTCTAAACCTCCATCTCAGGGGACTTGATTTTCTAAGAAGTCCTCATCAAAGGTTCTAAGCTGCTCCAGGGACCTCATCTTCTTCGATCTTCAAAGCCCATCTTCCTCTATAACTACATGGCTCCCCCTTCTGGGATAAAGGTGTGTGCCTTTGTGAATGAATGACTCTTCCCTTCTACTCCATCCACCTGCCCTCCCTCTACCATCCTGGGCACCTAAAACCCCCTCCCTCTCTGTTCAGTGATTTCACTCACTCATCAGCACTCCCAGATCCCCAAATGAACACGCAGGGAAGGCTGGAGCCTGGAGTAAAGCTCTGGAAGGGAGGAGATGAAATCCTGATCACCTGCAGGTGGCCATAGGAGTGGAGGTCTGGGACAAGGTGAAGTTTGAGGACATAAAGCTTCTCAGGATTGATATCTTATGCAGCGTTTCACAGGATCTTTGTCCCTGAAGCACTGTTTTCTTGGAGTAATGATTAAGAATACCAAGAAGGAACACTGTCCTGAATGCAGCTCAGGGAACATGGCCCAAGCCTTGGGATTATGTTACTGATGAGTTGATAGTAGAAAGGGAGAGAGACCTCAGAGAAACTTTGGGAAAGAGATCATCAGAAGTCCTTCTACTTGCTTTATAGAACAATCTAAACTCAGTGAATTCTGAGAGGAAAACAGTTTTACTTTCGTTTAGTCACTGCCTTCTACATAAAATCCCTACATCAAATGCTCCCCTCCCCAGCACAGTCCTGCCCCTCTGTTGGATGATGGAAAACCACAGCTGAAGAACATGATGCAGTTGTCATCTCTCTGGTATGCATCCTGGACCAGGCTGGTGGGGCAACTGCAGGGGCCAGGACAGCTCTGCATCTTCTGAACAAATTCTGGGGGGATGAGTCTGAGACTCTCTAGTCTTTCTTTCAATGATGACTATGTATAGATCCTTTTGTTTCTGGGTCTGGCACTTTAGCCAAACTCTGACATAGCAAAAAAACCCAAATGCCTTCTAAGTCTTGGATCATTCTGGAACATTCTCCATGGTCATATATAAGTGTTATATATCTCAAAATGCAAAAACATTATCTGAGGGGAGGTTAGGATTCAGAAGAGAATAGAAGGGAAAATGTCTTGGGGTGCCTGGGTGGCTCAGTCAGTTAAGCATCTGACTCTGGATTTCAGGTCAGGTCATGATCTCACAGTTCTTGAGATCGAGCCCCACATCAAGATCTGTGCTGACAGTTCTGAGCCTGCTTGGAATTCTCATTCTCTCTCTCTCTCTCTCTCTCTCTCTCTCTTTTTCTCTCTGCCTTTCCTCTGCTAGTGCTCTCTCTTCCTTTCAAAAATAAACTTTAAAAAAAAAGAAAAGAAAGGAAAATGTCTTTAAATTAGAAGAACAGGTGGCAGACATTTTCCTAAGAATGACTCAGCTGTTTATCATGGCCTTGCTGAAGTTTTGGTTGCAGGAGGGTCCTAAGCTCAGAAGGGGCTATGTTTTTCAATAAATGGAGAAAAGTTTTTCATTGTTTGATTCATCATGTATTTATAAAGTATGCGGCCTGATAAAAATGCACTCCAAGGAGCCAGACCTAAACTGCTCCCCCACCTAATGCCATCATCCCATCAGCACTACCAAACCATGGAAACATCTAGAATTTATCCAGCCACACTGGGTTCTACTCCAGGAATCCAGAAGCTCTAAGGATGACCCTCAGGTCATACTCCAGGAATCCAGAGCTCTAAGGATGACCCTCAGAGAGTCCCCCTCATGTTTGCAAGCAAGTGGACAGCCTGCGGTGTCCCAGTCATGTCATCACACGACACATGTTCAGCCTTAGGGCCTGTGGAGCTCCCACTCTGGTGAGAAATGGAAGAACTGAGAAGGCAGAACTCCTCATGGAGGGGATTGATGAACAACACCACCAGGATGCACATGGAACCTCCCAAGCCATGCAATCTGGGGTGGAGCTTCAGAAAGACCCACAAACATCACCGCGTTTTATGAAGAGAGAAAGCTCCATATTCACAGTTCCAGGGTGTTCAGAAACTTTAGAACTTATCCCCCAAGAAGCAAAAATGGCCACTCTACTACAGCTACCATGAAAAAGTGCTCATTCCATCTTCTTTAAGTGCCTCTTTCCAGTGCAGGGTATACTCAAAGAACCCTCAATGATATGAGCAAAATGGCCAATCGTTCTGGGAATGATTCTGAAATTACCCCCCAGCAAGAGACAAGGACCACACACTGGAGGCAGGACAAGATTGGTGGGGACGTAAAGGCCCACACCCTCCCCTCCCCCATCCATATCCAGGACCACCCTTCTTCCCTGTGGCCCAGTGCATTTACGCTCCCACAGGCAACTTGAAGTAAGTCACAGCATTGCTCTATTCTCAAGTGCCAGGCAGAATGTGTAGATGAAAATTGCACCCCCTTGTAATTAACGTATTTAATAGGCATTGAATATCATAATTTAATTTAAATATGGATAAAGCTCGGTTATAATACTGACTCTGATTTATATAAAAAACATAGAAAAATATATTTATTCTAATATTAGAAATTCATTGGTTGGGGAATTCATCTCTAAAATTAAAATGAAATTCACAGGGGAAATAGCATTCAGTTTGCATCAATTGATCATACATAAAACATGGACACCTCGAGGCTGACTCTGTTACATGAAATGCGCCTAATACCACACAAACCTCATAAGCAGCAACACACTCAACAAAACTACTTCCATGAAACCCATCTGTCATTATTTACCTTTGCAGACCTCCCTTAATTAGTTCAAGCAGATGAACCACTCGTGACTGTATGTTTATGGTATTTGAATGAAGAGCACACATTCTCTGGGATTTGGTAGAAATGTCACACCCTTTGTAATGTGCTAATTGTGACTCTGTCACTTCAGCTATTGTAGTTTCCTTCTCTATATTTACCCTCCAATCAAGCACTGATGTGGTTCCACTCCTCCCTGACCAAGGAATCCATGCTACTTCCTGGGTCAGGAAGTTCTTCTCAGGAGCCCCACTTCCTCTAGCTTCACCCTCTATCCATTTTCCACACATAGCTCATCCAAAACATCCAAGCCCTCAGCTCAGTCACCACCCCCAAGAGCAAGTGCTGATTACATATAGGTGTCCAATTTCTCCAGAGAACATGCAGGAAAAATAGAGGTCACACAAAGAACAATGGACTTTGTAGTTATTTGTTTACATTACAGCACTTAGAACAAAGGAACAGACTCCTTATTTATCTATCTGTCCAGGTTATGCATCATCCTCAACTCTACATCCCATTGCAAAGTGTGAACGTGGGGCATGGCCTCTGTTAAGTATGTCTACAGGCATGAGTGGAAGGTTGCCTAACTCTTTTTGGTCAAACATATCATCTTGCACCTGGAGCTGGGCTGGAAGACTTTGGTGTTGCCAACCTCCCCAACAATACACTAACCCAAGAGCTCTTGTCCTGGACAACTCAGTCCCACAGCCTACTTAGAATCAACTTTCTCTGTCTTTCACCCAAACAGCTGAATGTCCAGCTAGGGCAGGACCTGAATAAGGATAGTTAGGAAGACAGGCCCAGGTCTCTATCAGAGGAGAGGGAAGAAGGGGGTCCAGAATGGAGACAGCAGGAATAGTGAGGGGTTAATGAGCAGGTTTATGGGATATTTCAGTGCTTCTGTGACTTGCAAATGCCATGGGTGTTTATAGACCCATCCTCTTCCTAAACATGTTCTGAGACATAAACTCATCCCACCAGACATCCTGGAGGAAACTTTACCCAAAAGGGTTTGTTCTTCTCCATGATTACATGGAGACAAGACACCATGGGAGCCAAATTAGAAAAGAGTCAGTGTTCTTTTATAGAAGGAGGTTAAAGAGGAAAAAAAAAAACATCTCTCCAGGCTGAATTAACTCCAAATACATTTTCTTCGCTTTTCCACATTCCTTAGTTCACAAGTAGAACATGGAACCCATCAGAGAAGAGACATTGGCCAGAGACTTTTTCAACACCCTGCTTTTACTTTATTCTCTCCAGGGTCCTTGATCCTGTTGAGAGCCCTGCTAGCAAAACCAGCAGCAATGCCAGCCTCTCAATGTCCCCAGGGTGTCTACCTCCATGCCCAGCCTGTTGCCAGTTTTCTGCTAGCGCTGCTGTGGCCTCAGTTCTGGCTGACATCAACTTTGAGTGTCATCTACCAGGGATCTCTAGAGACAGGTTCAGAGACTTAGCAGTGCTCGTTATGTGCCACTAGAACTCCTCTTGGTGAACTTAGAGGTGTGGAGAAGTGGAACCAGAATCAACCAATAAAATTTAGATTTGAGACAGAAGCCAGGAGTTTTCTGTTATGATTCCATCACTAAAAGCTGTCCCTGACAAGTGAGTTCTCAATAGTTGTAGAGAGACAACTTCCCAGACCAACCCCATAGCCATTTGTTCAAGCATTCATTCATTCAACACATATTTATGTGGCATCAGTCTAGGTACTTGAATCAGTGAGGAACGGGACAGACAAAAACCCCTCCTCTCAAGAAGTTTACATTCCAGTGGGTCTGTTGGAGGTATCTTCTGATTTCCTTGCAAGGCAGCATATTTAGACAAAGGTGGCTGAATATAGATTCAGTTGGCTTCTCACACTTGAACATTGGATAGACACTAGTAAAAGGTTGCTAAACCCAGTGAAGACACTCACAGGCAAAATTTCGAGAATTGGATATTGTTAGTTGGGTGGTGACAAAAAAAAATCTAATGTCTGCTTGCTTCCACACCAAAGGTAAGAGCAAAGTAAGGCAAGGGGATATAGTGCTGGTAACAATGGAGAAATGTCTGTTTGAAAGTTGGCCTTGTTTCTTTCCCACTTTTTCTTATTCAGTCTCCAAATCTCAGTAAAAACCTACACTGATACAAGAATCTTGAAAGTGCTTCAGTTTCCTACTTGACTACAAAATATGGGAGCATCTAAAACAGGATGTCCACACTAATGGCCTCTCCTGGATCAGGATAATCAGATATACTTAATATGTAGTAGTGTTTTATCAAAATCTGTCATTGTAAGATATACTGAAATGTAAATGATTTGTCCCATTCTTCAGGATTTTTAACTTACGATTCAGGGTGAAATAATATATCTATCATTACAGTAAATTCAATGAGAAAAATACTACACAGCTCAGGTGACTACAACTTTCCACAACCTTTGTCCACTTTACGTCAGGTATTCACAATTATCACCATTATCTGCCTCATTATTGTCACACCCATCAATTATCATTCATTTATGGTCTAAACTCTTAGCCACCCTGGCCAATTTGAAACACCCTCTTCTCTGAGTTACTACTCCTGGCTCTCTTATAATCAATGCTATAGTCACTAAGAGACTGACAAAATGGTCCTTAAATGTGTGTTAATTTGCAAGACTTGTCACCTCAGCCCTTGTCAATTTCTTATCCCCATCTCTAGATTTACCTGTAACAGCTCTGGTTCATCATACCTCTTTATAAATAGTTTTTCTTTCCTCTGATGCTCCTGTCTTAACACCGCTATGAAGAGAAGGGAAGGATTCAAAACTGGCAGTGTCTCTCTCCAAAATAAATGCTCTTAGGGACACCTGGGGGGGCTCAGTCTGTTGAGCTTCCGACTTCAGCTCAGGTCATGATCTCACGGTCTGTGAGTTTGAGCCCCGCGTCGGGCTCTTTGCTGACAGGAGCCTGGAGCCTGCTTCTGATTCTGTGTCTCCCTCTCTCTCTGGCCCTCCCCCATTCATGCTCTGTCTCTCTCTATCTCAAAAATAAATAAACATTTTTTTAAAAAAAAAAAGGCTCTTAATGAGCATATATTTCTGCCCCCAAGGTCTTAGATGCCTTCAGCAGTCCCCGGGCCCCCTTCTCCCCTCCACACCAGCATTATCTCTTTCTCCTGATGGATACCTGGAGGTCTCTTGGGTTCCCTGAATTCCCCTAGTTGCCCTACCTGGGCTTTCTATGCATGGACAGATTATAGGCTTTACATCTCCACTCATCATCAATCATCCCAAGTGATAGGAGGTGACATCTGGTGGCATCATTCACTCAGAGTCACTGAAGAGTAACAGGGGACTGATGCCCCAAAACTCTGACCTCAGGCCTGAGGACTGCCCACACATGTGTATTACAACACCCTCAGTTGGCTCATGCTTATTTCACTACTTGCTTCTCAGCTTCACATGCTGCCAGCCTAAGGATGGGAACAGCATCTTCTTTGTTCTTGAAACTCCTTTGCTCAGGAGAGTGTGTACTATCTCGATATATGTGATTTTTAAATCTTTTAAAAAGAATGAATGAATAATTTTTATGTATAAATTAATGAAAATCAAGGAAGGCAGACCTACAAGAAGACTGAGGAACAGGTATTTGAACAGTCTTGGGGGTTATTGGATTCTATCTCTTCTCAAAACTCTTGACACCTGCCACAAAGGGCCTGGGGATGGAAAGTGTAAGAAGCTGCCTCATAAGTAGGACTTTCCACCCTCACCCCTTCCCAATCCCAGCACCCATTTTCTGCCTGCAAACTAAAACAGGAAAAGAGCTCCAAGATTTGATCAATCCTCTGGAACCAGAATCCCTCAACACAAGTTACTTTCTATTTCCCTACTCCTCTTTGCTCAGGAATTTTCCCTAAGCTTTGGGTTCAGAACCAGAAGCTCTGAAGTAAATAGAATCATTTTTAAGTTGATAAAATCACATATAATTCTTTGTCTTTTTACTTTGTCCAGATAGAGTCCAGCTAAACTTCCCCCAACATGTCCTGGAAGCAAAACTAGTAGTAGTATCAAGCCCCTCCCAAGTGTCCCCCCAAAGTGCCTACTCAACTATCCTGCTCAATACCCACCTACAGTCTCTTCCTGCTGAGCCTAAGCTCTGGGGGCTGCAGTAGTATCAGCTGTAAGGGGAAACTGGGTTCTACATAAGAGCCTTAGAGATACATGCCTTCAAGTTGATACTGAAGGTATGTGGCAATTTCTGGCTACCTCTTTCCATTTTTCTTAAGAATGACTCAGCTGCTTGCCATGGAATATATTTGTTATGGGGTGGGAGGAGGCAGAACAGAATGGAGAAGGAACTGTGAGATAAGCAAAAGAAGAAGGATTTTGTATTTGTTGATTCATCTTTGACTGCTGATATGGAATGTCCAAAATGCTCTCCAAGGAGCTAAACCTGAGATCTACGCTGCCTGATAAAATGTTCCTATAACAGCAATTGTAATGACTAAATCATGAAATTTATCTAAGGCTCTGAGGATGGGACTCTTGGGATTAGACATTCTCAGGGAGTTGTCCTGGCACTCTGGGGGAAGTGAGTAGGTTTACAGCTGTTCTCTGTCAACACAGGATGGCCACTCTGCATGCGGGACCTGCAGAGCACCTGATCGCATGAGGAAAAGGAAGGATAAGATACAGGAGCAACTCATCAAAGTGGAGGTGAGATTAGTGGGCTCCATCTCTGGGTCTTATGTGAAGCCTTCTAAGACAGACAGAGGTGGGACTAAGAGCCTAACAGACATCCATTGGTGTTTCATGAAGGACAGGGAAAACTGACCATCAACAGTTATTTACAAGGAAGCTTTAACCCTTTGAAACTCTTCATAGTATGTGATTTGTGTTACTTTTTCACAAATTGCTCCCTCTTCTCTCCTCCACTATCCCACCCCACTCCCTTACTTTCCACCCATCCCCCCCCTTCACCAGTAACTCAGGGCTGCAACCCACAGTGTGGGGGGAGGATGGCATTCTGGCTGCTGCTGTGTTAAGGACAAGGCTTGCTTCTGTGCCCCACGGCACTTCACTTCTGTATGGGTACTATGTATCATTGGTGTAATGAATACTCCTATGTTTGTTCAATTGGCTATACTGAATGCTCCCTGAAGAAAGACACCATACCCCCTCCCATTTTCACTGCTCTATTCCCACTACTGGCCATGACACTGGACCCATAACTGTTGCTGAGAAAAGAGCAGTTCCAGATTGTTGGCAACAAGCTACCTTAGATCTAGTAGCTAGGTTACGTGTTCACCAGTTAAATACAAACAAGTTCATGGTATTCCAACCTCAGACAAGCTAAGTCTGAGATTATGAGGAAGCAACACAAAAACAAGACCCTGAGCACCAACAAAATAAGATCATTGTCCAAGCCACAAAAATGACCAATGTCCCCTTTGCTCAGCCAACTAAGGAATTGCTACTTTTTAACCAATTACGTCTTTAGCTTTGCCCCATTCCTCCTGCTTCTAGTTAAAAATTATCAAGATACCGTATAATAGAAATGCTTCTGATTTCTGACAAAACCATAAAGTACAGAAAAGAATCATATATACTGACCATAAAAATATTTTATTTATAATTGCCACATAATTTAATTAATGTTAAACATTAATTATTAAAATTAGATATTAATAATTAATGTTCTGTTGTTCTAAATGTAATCTTTTAGATACAAATAGCAAAATGCAGTAATTACAAGATGAGATCAATGCGAATTTGTTTTTAGTACTGTGATAGATTTCAATGGGAAATAGGATTAAAATTTTATTTTATCTTTTTAAGTTTGTTTATTTATTTTGAGAGAGAGAAAGAGGGAGAGTGCAAGTGAGGGAGGGGCAGAGAGGGAGAGAGAGAATCCCAAGCATCACCCCACTGACAGCCCAGAGCCTGACACAGGGCTGGATCTTGTGAGCCTTGAGATCATGACCTTAGCCGAAATCAAGAGTAGTATGATTAACTGACTGAGCCACCCAGGTGCCCCTCAAATTTTATTAAACATAACTACACACAAACTTTAGAAATGATCAGATCTGTTCTATGAAATGTAATGCATACAATGTCACCACCATCATCCAGCCCATCATTAACAACATATTGAACAAATCATTACATTAAATCAGTTACATTAAATCAGTTACATTAAATATTTCACACTGGCAGATAATTTCATTTTTCATTATCAATATTACATCCCACAGGAAACTAACATAGATAAATTGGATTTTTATCATACTAAGTATAAGTCTTGTGATCTCAACTTTGTAGGTCCTCTTAATATTTTGTCTGCTTATTTATATAATCCTCCCTCCCTCCATTCTCTGAGGGGCCCACCTGTCCCAGATGGGGCCTGACCCCATCCTCCACCCATTTCCCAACATGCGTCACTCCCAGGGTCCAGTGCTCTCAGGTCACCCAACATCTCCAGAAGTCAGGGGCCGGTTTTATCTGAAAAAATCAGTACCTTGAAAACTGATGTCCAAAAGACAGAGTTGTTTGGAGACATTTGTATCACAGGACAAATCACATGGTAGCACACTAACATGTTTGCTTCTCTGAGGTCTGTCCAGTTAAACTTGAAATGCTAAAGGTCAGGAGATGTGCCATGTGCATCTCTACCCAGCAAAAATGCAAGGGGCAGAGCTGAAGTGAAGGCATCTGAGCTGAACACATGAGTGAAAAAGAAATGGTCCCCAACACATCTGGGAAGCAGTCATCAGGAGTTCCTGGTTCCGTCTTGCCAGACATCTTGGCAAGCATGCAGGAAGCAGCCGGAGACTAGGATATGAGGGTGCCAGGCCATCACCAGCTGGAAGTCGAGCTACCCAGCCTGAGTGGCAGGGCCCGGGCTTTGGACGGTTTGGTGACTGCAGGGCGGCGGCCCACTGACAGTGAAGCTTCTTGTACTCCCACTTTTAGGTAATTTGGCCTTATTAAAGTACCTGGGGTATTGTCTGTTGGGGAATTGCCCTCGGCAGGCCCCCTGGGAAAAGAACCATTAGGGAAGAAAATAAGGTTCCGCAAGAAATTGTGCAGCCTTACGTGTAGCCCTTGCCATCCCCTAAGGAGACTCCTCTACTTATAGGAAGGATAGCCTTGTACCTTTGCCAGCAAAGAGGGCCTGTATAGTAGAGACATGTGGATTTTGAAAGCCTCACTCCGGCAACTAAGGAGTGTATCTCTGGGCACAGGTGACTTCAACCCCTAGGCCCACCTGGCCCCCGGAGGCATTCCAGAAGATGACTGAACCTAGTCAGTTTAGCTACAGAATGGTTCATTGGTTACTAAGTGCATTGTCTCTCTGAGAATGTATGAGGCATGGGTTTCTAAGGCCTTTTCAGCCCCTTTCTGGCACCTTGGACCAAGGCAAACACATTGTTCTTCTGGCCTCATGTGGTTAGGAGATCATGTCCCTGTAACTGTTCCACTTGAGGTGTTAGGAAATGGAGGGCCTTTCACAAGAACAGCAAAGCAAATGCTTTGTAGATTATAGATAAACGTAGATGCATAATGGAATAATGGAAGAAATTAATCTGTAATCAAAGGTAGGCGGGGAAGTTAGGGGAAAATCACCATGTTATTTCTTAAAGGTTGTTTATAAATAGGAACATTTTCAAAATTAGGTAATGTTAGAAAAACATAGATGACGTATACTACAAGGAAATCACTAGCATATATAATGCCACGTTTGCTACAATAAATGGGCCAGTTCAACACGCTGCTGTTGTCTGTGTCCATTTTTATTTTAGTTTTAGTTTTTTTTATTTTAGTTTTTTATTTTCCAGTTTTTTATTTTAGTTTTATTTTATTTTCACCGACGCCGTTCTTTCTTCGGGAACCCCTGGACCTGCTGGAGCTGGACTCCGGCAGTCACCTCCCTTGGTTGTGAAAGTGGCAGCATGCTCTGACCCTGCATCATCAACATGACACTGGATGAAAGCGCTCCTGCCCTGGGCTCCTCATCCACAGCCTCCTCAGCAACAGGCTCATCCTATCTTTTCTGAATCCCATGAGTGTCCCCTCAGGTAGGAGCGCTGGGAAGACAAGCCCAGATCTTAGTGGGAAAGAGGGAAGCAGAGATGTCTGTGGAGGCAGCGAGAAGATCTTGGAGGGCAGCAGAAGAAAGGGCTGGGGACAGTAAACCAGGAACCTTTGTGAGATGCATCAGGGTCAGTGATGCACCCACACCCTAGCTCCCAGCAGCCCATCCATCCTTAATCCTGAAAGATGTGCTCGTGCCAAGAGACATTCTTCAGGAGTTATCACCTCATTGGGTGTGTCTGCCTCCAAGCTTCTAGAAAGCCAGTCAGACTTGGAGCCCAGTAAGAAGACATCAACATTGTTTTAGAAGGAGGGCAAAGTGAGGGGAATGTCTTCCTAGGTCAGTTAACTCGACGTCGGTTTCCATTCTCCTCCTGAACGTCCAGAGCTCAGGAAGCAGCTGGTATTAGGAGCAGGGGCTTCATAAAACTGTACACAGAGGATACACTGGCCTAGAGTTTGCACTATTTATTGTTTATTTATTTATTTATTTCCCCAGTCTACTTGCCCTCCAGCTGCGATGTCCTGCGGGAACAGCCAGCAGCAGTGCCGGCCCCCTCCCAAGTACCCCCCGCCAAGATCTCAGCACAGTGCTCACCCCTAGCACCCCCCACCCCGCCCCAGCTGTGCTCCAGTCCCGGGGGCGGCTGTGACCCCAGCTCCGGGGCGGCTGCTGCCTGGACCACCGTAGGTGCCATGGATGCCGGCGAGACAGCTCCGACTCCTGTGACGGTGGTGGTGGGCTGCAGTCTGGGCAGCCATGCTGGCTCCGGGTGTGGCCATGGCTCTGGGGGCGGCTGCTGACCCGGGATCCTGAAGCCAAGACAAGCGCACTGAGAGGAAGAATCCAAGGACCATCTCAGCCCAGTGTGTTCTCTCCAGATACCCCAGTCTCCGAGCGCTTGGCCAGTGGAGATGTCCAGGAAGCCGCTAAGCTTCCCGGGGTGGCTCCTCCTATCTGTTCTCCAGGACCAGCCTGAAGGCCCACCCACCTCCTGTCTTCTAGAACTTGCAGTATCCGCCCCATCAATTGTCATCATCCAGGTCTGGACCTATGGAAAAATAAAGTTTTAATTCCTCAGCACCATTAGGCTAGCGTGGGTGCGCTCCCTCTCTCTCTCTCTCTTTCTTAATTAAATGAGTCTAATCCAAATGCTGAAAACACTGCATGCTGGAAACATCACAGAGCACATAACACTCAGTATTAGTAGCTATTGTTACTATTCTGACCTTAATGCTTTCGGTAAGAAACTTAGTATGTGTATTTTATGTAGAGCTATAAATCAGTCTATATTGATTGTAGCCTAGAGTTGATCTCTTCTAAATATACTATGTATATACTTTCTCTTATGCTATGCATAAATTTCTTTTTCTAGTTTTTTTATTGAGATATGATTGACACATATTGTATTAGTTTAAGGAGTACAACAAAATGATTTGATATGTGTGTAATCTTATGAAATGATCACCACAATAACATCCATAAGCACACATAGTTACACTTTTTTTTCCTTGTGATGTGAATTTTTTAAATTTCCTC
This sequence comes from Felis catus, assembly GCF_018350175.1. NCBI lineage: Eukaryota > Metazoa > Chordata > Mammalia > Carnivora > Felidae > Felis > Felis catus. The sequence goes on along the minus strand of NC_058375.1, from coordinate 107,015,681 downwards.
TCACAGCAGCTTTCAAATATGCAATACGGTGTTGTTAACAACAGTCACCATGCTGCACATACACCCTCAAGACTTATTTATATTATAACTATACATTTGTACCTTTTGAGCCCCTTTGCCTATTTCGCCCACCCCCCTCCCCACCTCTAGCAATGTTCATCCATCAATGAATGCTTAGGTGGTTTCCCCACTAAGCTCTCTTTTACTTTGCTCTGTGGGTCTCTCCCAGCTGGCCCTCTACCACTACCTTGGATAAGGAACACATACTGAGTCAAGACCAGAAAAGTAGCAGTTCTAACTCCTGCAAAAAAGCCTGTAGGAAAACTTAATGTTGGGACATGAAGAGAAGGGGTACTGGTTTGGACCCCACCAATCAAAGGCCTTATCTTCCCCATAATGTGGTGTGGGAAAGGCTGTGACCCACTCTCAGCCTCTGTGGGGAGGCAACCACCACCATCAGATATGAAAAGGTATTCCAGGACCCCCTGCTGAGAGACAGGGACTGGGGAGGCAAAAAAAACAAAAAAACAAAAAAACAAAAACAAAAACAAAAACAAATCCAAACCTAGCAGAAAAGTTGTTGGGGGCGGGGGGGGGGGGGGGGGGGGGGGGGGGGGGGGGAAGGAAGGCCTCAGGGATGACTATTAACTCAATTTCTTTAACAAAGATTCTGGAGGCACAATGGTTTGAGAGCCCTGTCTGAAGGGACTGCAGATGCAGGGGACAAATGGGGCCCTGGCTTGCAAATAGGTGTCTGATATGAGGTGAGAAAATTGGAAGAAGGGAGAAGTGCAAGTGAGCCAGGTGGTTGCTCTTAAAAGGAAGAGAGTCATGAGATCAGATATTCACTTCAGACCTACCCTGAGCCATGCATGATTCTGTTGGCATACAGCTCCTCAAAGCCTCCTCCCAACTACCCTCAGATGGGAGCTCTTATTATCTCATGTCACAGAAGTGGAAACATAATCATCACACGTTTTCCTAACTTGCCAAAGTCCCCCAGAAGTCTGGCTACAGGACCCCCAATGTAATCACCACACCATTCTGATTTGCTTCAAAGCAACAAATAGAATTCTTTCTAAATTACTTTTTCCCAGCCCAACTCAATGTGTTTAATAGTGCTTTTTAAAACTGTATACCGGCGCCTGGGTGGCGCAGTCGGTTAAGCGTCCGACTTCAGCCAGGTCATGATCTCGCGGTCCGTGAGTTCGAGCCCCGCGTCGGGCTCTGGGCTGATGATGGCTCAGAGCCTGGAGCCTGTTTCCGATTCTGTGTCTCCCTCTCTCTCTGCCCCTCCCCCGTTCATGCTCTGTCTCTCTCTGTCCCAAGAATAAATAAACGTTGAAAAAAAAATTTAAAAAATAAAAAAATAAAACTGTATACCAATAAACTTCCAAACCATGTAAGTCATAGCTGCTACAGGACCCCATCTGGGGCAGGAAGATGCCATCCCTGATGTTAGAAAAAAAAATACAACTGTCAACTGACCCACATCTCCTGAGGCCCTAGAGAAACCATCATTTCATGTGTGAACCAAGAGCGACATTTTCCATTGACTACAAATTGTTGAGATAATGGGAAAGCAGAAATGATCAACCAGACCTAAGCAAGGGTATTCCTTAAAAATTATGCTAGAAAACCAGTAATACATCATGCAATTCCATGGCTAAGGATACACTTACAGAACTGAAATCAGGGACTCAGATATTTATACAGCCTTGTTCCCAGCAGCACTATTCACACTAACCAAAAGGTAGAATCAATCCAAATGTCTATCAACAGATGATGTATAAACAAAATGCAGTATATACATATAATGGAATATTATTTGATCTTAAAAAGTAATGTTACAATGTGGATAAACTCTAAAAACATTATGCTAAGTTAAAAACACACAAACACAAAAGGACAAATATTGTATAATTCCACTCATATGAAGAATCTAGGACAGTCCAGTTCAGAGACAGAAAGCAGAATAGAAGTGACCCAGGGCTTCAAGGAGAGGAGAAGGATGATTATTGTCTAATAAGGACAACATTTCTGTTTGGGGTGATAAAAAAAAGTTCTGGAAATGAATAGTAGAGATGATTGCACAACATTGTGAATGTACTTAATGCCACTGAATTGTACACTTAAAAATGGCTAAAATGGGAAATTTCATGTTGACATATATTTTATCATAATAAAAGAAGAAATAAAGAAAAAACATGATAGAGCCTGAGGTAAAGCCAAACTGGCACAGTGCCAAATACTTCCACAAAATTAAGCTTTGGGTGGGAAATGCTCTTGAGAAATGACAAAGTAGAAATCAATTTCTCCTCCAACATTAATGGAAAACTAGTTCCTAACATGTTAGGAAGATAAAGGTACCAAACACAGTGCATAAGACAGAGTTGACGTCAGATCTGCTCTGAAATACACAGCCCAGCTCAACTATTGGAGCTAGGAGTTTTCGAAGACATAGGTATGGGACTCGCACTATAGCAGGCTCTAGATTCACAGCATAGAGAGGCCATTTGCCACCCTAAAGCACAAGAAATCCTTAGGTAGTACTCAGCCAAGGGGTATAAAGTTGTTGAGTCATGGCTCAGATACTACACACACCACACATAATATATATATGCTTCATACATAATACATATGCACGCATGAACACACACACATGTGCACATGTGCCTTGTGCATGCACACACACACACACACACACACACACACTGATGTTCCAAGATTGAAAAGCATGGCCTCAAATTATGATTTGTTTCTGTTTACTTGAGAGCCCTGGTTTTTTAGTAGACACCAGCATAGCTTTGATAAATTCAGGGAAGGTCTCAGTCTGAGGAAAACGTTAGGTTTGGTTAGAGTAGATCTGGTGGTGGCCATCAGTCCTGTGAAACCATGAGCTCTCTAATCCCACACCATTGGTTCTGACTCCCCAGTGCCCTCCCCACGCCCACCTGCTTAGTGCTCCCCTCCCCCACATGTCAGAGCCTAGCCCGGCCTCTGCATAGGGTGCAGTGACTGACTTCGAATGAAGAGGAAGACGAAGGCATGTTCTCCCCACCTCAGGGAAATCGGTGGGCCCGAGCAGAGAAGACATCAGCACCCCTCAGGGAAAGCTGGAGTTACACCCTCCCTCCACCCTCCCCTTGCCACCTGTGATTCTGCAGGGAGAGGGCATCGCCAGCCACATGCAGGGGACAGTACACCCTGCACTCACCTCTCCTTCATTCTGAGGCCTTCATTCACACAGAGGCCTGTGTGAAGCTGTGGCACTTCAAACATTACATTTTACTTCAGTAGTTCCACATGTGCTCACTGCAACCATGAGATCCTAGAAAACAGTTTGAGTCCTCCTAGAATTGCCAGCAACTTGCAAGTGCTTGGCACATATTCATACTTGAACAAGTCAGTGAGAACTAGCAGGTCTAAGAGGCAGAGGCAGGGCTTCCTGGGTCCTTCTGGGGGAATATCTTAACCCCATCCAGGAAGGTGCTGGATCTGGACATGAGGAGGATGCATAGGCTGTCCCTCACATGGAAAGTCACCAGGCCCAGGTGACAAGGCTGTTCCAACTTCTGTTGTCCCTGTACATGAGTCTTACTTCTCTGCACTCAAACTTGGAATTTATTGTGCTAAAAGAGCCTGTGTTCCCCTCCTGACCTCTGATTCTATGACAAGGACTCCTCTTGTCATTGAAGGGCTTCTTTGACCTCCTTACTGGTTCCTAATTCCTGGGTATTTTTATTGGCTCCGAGGCAGATGAAGAGAGTGAAGGGCAAAACGCAGTAGTCACCAGAGGGAGGAGAAAAGGGAGGAGGGGCTTGAGACGAGTCTGGCACACAGCTCAGTGACAGAGCAGTTTGGGACAGAAATGGCAGGATTTCATGCCTGACTGGAGGCGAAGAGGTTAGGGAAAGGGAGGAATCAAGCATGACCCTTAGGCCTCAAGCCTGCGAGGGTGACCGGGGTGTTACTTCATCCTTGAATGAAGAATACGGGATGACATACTGGTTTTGGGGGACACTAACAAGTGCAGCCCTTAGACATGCTCAGCTTGAAGTCATCGTGAGATTTACAAAGGTGTAGAATGCTTAGAATCACTGGGAGGTAGGGAGCCTGTGTAAGACCTTTAGGGTCAATTTCCAGGTTTTATCCCCAATTTGGCTATTTTTTTAACACTGAGCCTGGACAAATTATTTAACTTCTCTCAACTAGTTCTTCATTCCTAAAGAGGCACTTTTGGCTCCTCCTCCCTAGTGAGTGCTACAAAAAGTAATTGAGATAAAAGCATCAAAGCACAGTATCTAGCACATAGAAAGTGTTTAGTAAATGGTAGTAGTAGTAGTTGTTGTTGTTATAACATCAGCAACCAGTCAGTAAGGAGAATTCAGTTCTTCTCTTCTCCCACCATACCAGCTCTTCCCAAGTCCTGTTACTGATACAGAGTCTCAGTTACAGGTCCTGAAATCCTACAGTGATTTCAGAGTTTGCCATCCCTCATACCCAGCAACCCATAGAGAGTCAGTGGTCAGCCTCTAGGAGGACTCACACACCCACCCCTCCTCTTCATCTCCAGAGTCTGTAGCCTTGCTAGGTCCTTGCCAGGTCTTACCAGACAGTGCCCAGAACCTGTGTCTCTCCCTCTTCTTTGTACATTCTCATTGGCCTCATGGCAGATAACACTTCTGGGAGTTCAAGTCAAACCACTCGTCAAAAACTACCAAGGAAACTGCCACAAAAATATAAACAGGCTCGGCATGTTCTAGGAACAGAAAGGGAGCCAGTGTCAAGAACGTGGAGGGGCCAAGTCGGGAAAATGAGGCAGACAAGGCACCAGTCACATAGGACTGTGGGGGCAAGGTCAAGAATTTGGGTTTCATTCCAAATACCATGGGTATTTTAAAGCAGAGGGACAGTCAGATCTAATATATGTTTTTCTTTATTTTTTAATAAGCAACTTCCATGGGGAAGGGCTGGGGACAAAAATGACAGCGGGAAGGCACCAAGAAGGCTACCACAGTACTGCCTGAAAGAGATGATTGTGACCCAAGGGAGGCAGTGAACATTAGGGAAGGAGGGATGCCAAGTGAATTCAGGAAGCATGTAGGCAGTTGTTGATGATTGGACTTGGGGAGAGGGGTTACCCAGGGGAGAGAGAACAGTGGATGCTAAATTCTTTTCCTGCTTCGTTCTAACAACAAGTACTCTAGGGTGCTGCAACCTCTTCCCCATTGGAGTTCCTGACTTTTGCAACCACCCCGGTAGTGAGTCAAAGCCATTATGTCCTGGGTGTTGAGAGCCCCCTAGTGGCCATCTGCGGTGGGTGTTCCTCAGTCCCTCCCCAGAGCTGGCTTCCACCTCAGTGGGGAGCAGCCCCACCTGGCCAGACAATTTGCATCTCCAAGTGGCAAAAATCACCCTAACAAAGTTTAAAAAAGGAAATGACAGAGTAAAAATGTTTAGGGTATTTATTCCCCAACATTAATACTTTACATATCATTAGTGCTACACAACTCCCATATAGCACAAATGCAAAAAGTCCTAACATATTAAGGAATAAAAATTATTTCACAATTTTGAAATACTGAGAAAGAACAAATGTAATCACAGAGGAATTGTAAATGGACAAAAACATGAAAATATGTTCAACTTCAATAAGCAACAAAAATATTTTCCACCTGTCTTTTTGTAATTACCAGATTCCGGGCACTTGAGTTTGTCAGGAATGGACAAACTCACGGCAGTGGTAGTGGCCAATTTAGCAGCGTGTCCAAAAAGCTTAAAAAGTTATTGGATTTCAGACAACAAAAGGAAATCAAAGGCATCAAAATTGGCAAAGATGAAGTTAAGCTTTCACTTTTTGCAGATGACATGATATTATACATGGAAAACCCGATAGACTCCACCAAAAGTCTGCTAGAAATGATACATGAATTGGGGCGCCTGGATGGCGCAGTCGGTTAAGTGTCCGACTTCAGCCAGGTCACGATCTCGCGGTCCATGAGTTCGAGCCCCGCGTCAGGCTCTGGGCTGATGGCTTGGAGCCTGGAGCCTGTTTCCGATTCTGTGTCCCCCTCTCTCTCTGCCCCTCCCCCGTTCATGCTCTGTCTCTCTCTGTCCTAAAAATAAATAAACGTTGAAAAAAAAATTTTTTAAAAAGAAATGATACATGAATTCAGCAAAGTCACAGGATACAAAATTAACGTACAGAAATCAGTTGCATTCTTAAACACTAATAATGAAGCAACAGAAAGACAAATAAAGAAACTGATCCCATTCACAATTGCACCAAGAAGCATAAAATACCTAGGAATAAACCTAACCAAAGATGTAAAAGATCTGTATGCTGAAAACTATAGAAAGCTGATGAGGGAAATTAAAGAAGATATAAATAAATGGAAAAACATTCTGTGCTCATGGATTGGAAGAATAAATATTGTCAAAATGTCAATACTACCCAAAGCAATCTATACTTTCAATGCAATCCCAATCAAAATTGCATCAGTATTCTTCTCGAAGCTAGAACAAGCAATCCTAAAATTTCTATGGAACCACAAAAGACCCTGAAGAGCCAAAGTAATATTGAAGAAGAAAACCAAGGCTGGAGGCATCACAATCCCAGACTTTATCCTCTACTACAAAGCTGTAATCATCAAGATGACATGGTATTGGCACAAAACAGACACATAGACCAATGGAATAGAATAGAGACTCCAGAATTGGACCCACAAATGTATGGCCAACTAATCTTTGACCAAGCAGGAAAGAATATCCAATGGAAAAAAGACAGTCTCTTTAACAAATGGTGCTGGGAGAACTGGACAACAACATGTGGAAGAATGAAACTAGACCACTTTCTTACACCATTCACAAAAACAAACTCAAAATGGATGAAGGACCTGAATGTGAGACAGGAAACCATCAAAACCCTAGAGGAGAAAGCAGGAAAAAAACCTCTCTGACCTCAGCCACAGCAAATTCTTACTCGACACATCTCCAAAGGCAAGGGAAT